>NC_051288.1:24524157-24734157 GCF_015220745.1 Sebastes umbrosus | reverse complement strand
GACCCCTACGGCTACATGGAGGACTGGACGCCACTCTTCCTCAAACAACAGAGACGGCCTCGGTCGCTTCCTGAAAAGCGGCTCCATGCCCTTGGAGCTGGAGAGGCTGTATCTGAGCGGATCGGCCAACCTTCATTCTGCAGAAAGCGCCTTTGACTCAGACGTAACAGAGAGTAGCTCTGGAGGGGACTCTGACCTGGAGGAGGAGGAGCTGACCAGAGTGGACATTGAGCAGCGACATGTCAAAATGTAAGTAAAAGTGTCCTCACCCACTGAGAAGCTTATTTAGAGTTGTACATGTACACATGATTCTGCAGCACTGGAGAGTTCACTGCTGGAGGCTCCAGTTGAGTGTTGAAAGCAGGATGTATGTGAGTAAACCTCCACAATAAGATTAATTTAGAGTTGACTGTATTGTCCCCATGCACAAGTAACTCACATTTATTGTTGTAGTCTGAGTAACGTGACGTCCCAATCAACCAAAACGAACCGCAGCCGGCCGCAACGAGAAAGTAGAAAACGTTGGAGGGTCAGCGTGGATACGACCTGCACGCTCACATTTTAAATCCAGTGTGGTAAACACTACACATCCAGTAAAGGATGGAAACACTTTGGGTTTCACACATTGACAGGAAAAGCAGAGCTAGATAGAGCAGGGCTAAAGCTGCTTGCTAACTCTGTCACGGACAGGAAACGTTATCGTATTGCGGTAACGTGCGGTCCAGCCGGCCGTCGCTCTCATCTCCGTGGTCAAACGGGCCGACGCTACAACTGTAGAGCACCCATATACTGACATTTATGTTAAATGCATTCAAACGGCCCCGATGGAGCTGACCATGGATGTATAAGGAGAACGGAGCTGACGAGGAGAGCTAGCGACGCACTTGTTGTAGTTAGCAGAAGTAAACACGTGTGACTACGTTCGGGTTTCAAAATAAGGGAACTGTATATACAAATACATATATGGAGATAAGATTGATGGATTATATTCACCTGAAGTATAAAATAATACATGTCCCTTATAAATTAAAAAGTAAATACCACTAATCTGTGAGGGAAATGTCTTTATTCTTTGATTTTTCTATGGTTGCTGGAAAAAATGTAATAAATAATTCCTGTCAATGACTGATATATTTGACTTCAGGACATCTCTGACTACATACATGCTGAAAATCAAACATTTTTACTGTATTAATTTAGATATTTTCCAAAGTAAAAGTCTCTAGAAGTGTATGATTCAACTTTTCCCCATGGTCTAGTGTTAAAAATGTAGACATAAATCGTAATATCGAATTGCAATACTTCAAAATCGCAATACTTATAGAATTGGCACCCAAGTATCGTGAAAGTATTGAATCAGGAGATGGGTGTATTGGTGCTTGGAGCTCTTCAACTGTCTTGTGAAAGTCCCTGTGTTTCTTGACTCTGCAATATGCTACTCAGGTCTAGCAGGTGTTAATGACAATTTTAACTGCCTGGTCTGTCTCAGTAGTGGTTGGGTCAAACTCCAGGGAGGGGTAGAGATACCGTTCTCCCAGAGAGCATGTGTAGTGGTGTGGGTGGTATCATCCTGTGGAGAGCACACAGGCTGGATTGGATTCAAAGTAAAAAAGCTCTCTCGTCACACAGCGCTTCCTCCTGAGTGGGGCCGAGGCTGAAACTGAACGTTCTGTTTATCTGCAGCGCGAACAAGTGAGCGCCCACAGAGCCGATGAATGTTTTGATTTAAAACCGAAACCAAGAAGGAAACATCGAGTCGGGGGGTTGGGGTGGTTTTTGCAGAAGGTGTTGGTTTTATGTTTTTACACACTGCCTGTTGTGATGTCAGTTTCGCCTCAGCAGGAGCTTGCAAATGTATTCCATGGGAAGTTCACATAAGAGTAGTCATTTCTGTGTCATTAGAGTTTGGAAAGGGGGGAAAAATACAGCAGGTGGGTCAGCAGCGTTAATGGACTTAGTGACCTGTGTAGGATTGGGTAGATTATTAACAACGTAGCTGAGAACACAGATTTTTATTATCCTTTCCTGTGTTGACTTTAGACCTTTGACCCAAATATCTTCATAACCTAACAGGAAGCTTGTTTGTGTGCGTGTCGCAGGCATGATTCAAAAGTAGAAAAATAGCTTGTAATGTATTCAGACTGTGTCTGTGTCCTATTTTAGGTCAAAGGAGGTGTTGGAGCAGTTTATGTGCAAATTTATAGCAAGGAGTTTGGACAGTGAGCTGCATTTATGTGGCCTGAGATTGTAGGAGGAGTGAGAGTCATTATGAATCATCATAGTTTATGTAAACAAAGGTAGCAATCAGATTGAGTTGTTAAATTCCTATTCTGCATATTGTTTCAGATCTTTAACTCTCAAAACTAAACTACTACTTTAACAAATAGATAATGGCCAAAACTAGCAATACTGTAATGTTAAGATATAGATGTAATTATGTGGATAGCAAAGGTAAATGTTGCAATGAGGAAGTTTGTTGACCCAAAAAGGGCGTCTCATTATGTAAAATGCAGGCGAGACAGCTGGGCAATGTACTGTACCATGACTTAAAGGTACACAGTTAGTAATTATGTAACACCACCTTCTTTGATATAGATGTATTATGTTGTTCTGTACTCATAAAAGTGCACATTGGGGCAATAAAAGCCTTTCAACTGATAACATTACAACATATTTTTAGGCTATAATGTGCTATATATCTCTATATTTTCTCTAAAATAACAGAACAGTTTGATTTAACCCTTTGAAGCGTATGATCATCCCAGCAGGATCATTCTAGCAAACTAATCTGAACTCTCTGAGGTGGCGTACTGTTATATAGAAGTCAGATTGGTCCTTGGAAATGTAGTTTGACTAATTATTCAGACAACTGAAATTAAATTTTTCCCCAAAACAACGTTTGCAGGTAGTAGTTTTAAAATATATATATTTATGATTATTTATTCATTTTGTTTAATTTCTTTATTTACTATTGACTGACTGATTTATCACATTCACCAGAAGATCACTTATTTTGAAGTCCGTTCTTGGTCGCTTTTATTTTGAAACCAGCTCTTACACATTCTTACCGTAATGTCTAGTATATACAACTACAGCAAAACAACATGAGGGCTAGTTTGACCGTCTTTTTCGAAGTGGAGGCTGGCATCTTCCATCACCTTTTCCGACCTCAAAACCTATGAACTGTCTTTGGCGCTTCACTTCTTCCATTCTTCCAATCTTCCCTGTTTCTTGCTTCCCTCCAGATACAAAAACACACGACCAGTATGCACATCCATGCTCATACGACACACACTTTCGCCCAGCGGGAGAAGCGAAACGCCAAAGCGAACCTCATGCCACAGGCTTTAAAAAATGACGTGACAATTAATATTTGTACTCGGAGGTTCGACATCCCATATTGGACAAGCCGCAATACATTGAGTATATTTGATATATCGCCCATCCCTACTATGAACGCTGTTTTGAGATGTACAAAATAAATCAGATCAATTTATCATTCACCTCCACGTCAACATCAATTTCAAAAGATCAAAACAGTTTCTTGTATTTTGGCCATGTTGTGTAATTTATAGCCCCATATCCTGTCAGTCAGATCCACTATTTTTATTATGGAGTTAGTTAATCAATTATGTGTTTATTATAAGTAGATAATCATTGATAATACATGGAATTTTTGTAATGAAAGTGAAAGACTATCCAGAGGGGTTTTTTGAAAGTGGAGACCCGTGGAGGTTATAGGGGCTTTCCACAGTAAGTATCTCCTTTGAATAACAAGGAGTATATTGAATTAGGCTTATCAGCTACATTGGGGTCTTGATGATTGAAACTGGAAAAGGCAACATTTTAAATAACATTTTCTCATTAAATTAAAGAATATATTGTTAAGATGAAAATGCTAAAACATTAATTTTAGGTCATCAAGGTGTTCATGAATGGAGGACTGTCTTATAGTTGAGTGCAGGGTAGTAGTCACAGAGGCATACGATGCCAAGGGATTGGACAACAAGGAACCGGTTCTCAATGGGAACCGATTCTCTGTTCCCATCCCAAGCATTTTCCCTGGTTGCCAAAGTGGCGGATGGCCTGACGATTTTGCTGACATTTACCCGCATTTGACGCGTGGCGGATGCTAATTTCAGACTGTAGGATTTAACCTTTTGTTGTACCTCAGCACAGATGATTGTCGTACATTATCAAGCAGTGTTGTGCAAAGTAATTGTTTCCATTCTCTCATTATATTTGTACTCTGATGAAAAGCAACCGTGTGTTGCTGAGCTCAAGCATGACTCATGTTTCTCGTAGCCTTTAAACATTTAGTACTACCTGCATGTAGTTCCATACATGACGAAGCATCTGAAAAACCCTGAGGTCTTATTCAGATTTACCAGCAGGGATACAGTGGTAATATGACTCCTGCCTAACTCATTACAGTCATCACTGCGTTTCTCTCTAATCTTGACCAAAGCTCCCTCTAATGTCCTTAAACAACCAGGAAGAAATCACTGGTATTCTGTTCTCAGCTGTAGTTTATCTTCAGTTACAACCAACATGACACATCTTGTTCCTGCTTTACCATGAAAGCCAACCATTGTAAGGGTTTTATTGTGAAGCAGGTACAGCTTCTTGGAACATTAGTCACCGTTGTTAACAACTGCTGAGTCCTCGCTGCGTAAAAATAGGTCCCTGTTAATGTATGCTTTTTTATCAGTGGATTGGTATTATTACATATTACAGGGTGGAGTTTTACTACAGATTGTGCAAACATAAAACCTCCAACACAAGAGATAAGTTGTTGCTTTTGTACACCTCGTTGATGAAGCTGGAGTTGATGTGTGTTCATAAACTACAGCAGAGACAACACGGTCAGCAACGCTTGTAACTCGTTATCCATGTTGAAATTAACACGCTGGTGGTCGAGGTTTGTTTTCTTCCGGAAAAGGTTCATGTGATGGGCGTGACGAATCAGGGAAGGTCACATCAGGACTGATAAGAGCTGATCAAGAAGCGAACGTGGGTGTCGTCTGCGTCATCGTTTTCAAATGTTTCCGTTTCTGTCTGTCCAGACTAAAACACAACCACGGGGTTTTAAAACTAAAACAGGGACAGCAGCGTTTTCAAACGTCTCCGATTTAGGGGCTTGAAAACAAACATATTAGTGTGGATGTAGCTTAAAATGCACACGTGAAGGCACATTGTAGAGGGGCTGAAGCACTTTGACAATATGCTTTAATTCTGAATTGTTTATGATCGAGTGTGGTCGCATACGAAGCCATAAACACTCTTTTAGCTATAGTTATTAGTTTGTCATCGTCTGAATCTGCAGTGGGCGGCTGCCTGAACGCTGTGGAGAGAAGGACTCGCCGTCCAGTCTGTTTTTGTCAGCTAAAAACAGCTAATCGACACATTCAGGTGATGTCGTCGTAAATGAATTATTTGAAGTGTATATACAGATATACCTGACTTCAGTTAAACAACGTTGGCATATAATTTGACAAAAGTAGTTCTTCATTGAGCTCGATTAACCGGGCAAAGCCAACTAGCGTGCTACAACTGACGACTTTCTGGGTAAAGCTTGAGCACTCGAGAATTTCTGTTCCGCGTGTGTAGTAGTAGACATAAACAGCTGTTTGCGTCACAGGGCGTACTGTAAGGATGTCTCATACTGAACCGAACGTCCTATACCGAATGATTCAGGGTGAATACACATACCGTTGCACCCCTAGTATATAGCGTACTTTAATATTCTTTGGTTGTAACGCGTTAACGCAAATGATCTTTCGGAGGTTGTAGCAGGCTCATTTTTAAAGCTAGAGTAAAGATACTGGCATCGTATGAAACTATAAAACCTGATGAATCCATTGGTACCAACCATGTCAGACTAGCTTGCAGTGAAGGAAGCTAAATAACGCTAAAGTTTGGCAAGGAAAAACTGTCATGGCCATTTTCAAAGGGGTCCCTTGACCTCTGACCTCCAGATGTGTGAATGTAAATGGGTTCTATGGGTACCCACGAGTCTCCCCTTTACAGACATGCCCACTTTATGATAATCACATGCAGTTTGGGGGCAAGACATAGTCAAGTCAGCACACTGACACACTGACAGCTGTTGTTGACTGTTGGGCTGCAGTTTGCCATGTTATGATTTGAGCATATTGTTTTATGCTAAATGCAGTACCTGTGAGGGTTTCTGGACAATATCTGTCATTGTTTTGTGTTGTTAATTGATTTACAATAGTAAATATATACATACATTTACATAAAGCAGCATATTTGCCCACTCCCATGTTGATAAGAGTATTAAATACTTGACAAATCTCCCTTTAATGTACATTTTGAACAGATGAAACGTGTGATTAATCATGATTAAATATTTGAATGGATTGACAGCCCTAGTTATAACACCATATGAAGAAGACACACAAGTGTCGACAAGCTTTGAATTAATTTGATAATGAATCTAGTTGACTGATTAATTAATCAGTAACTGTAATCTTTATATGCTGACCCACATAACAGCATGCTGAAGCAAATATTGAGATGTTGCCCTCCCTGCAGGAGATGTGTTAAGCAACCCAATGTCATCTTTCACTCATAAAAATAACCCAGACCTGAGCGCACTTGTCAAATGGTTCAGCCGTGTTTTATAAGGGCAACAACAGCTTTGTTTTATTGCCTGTATTACTTGCTACACAACACAGCAAAATTGTGCAATTTGAGCATATTAACCAGGCACAGAGAGCTGCGTTAATTGGCTCAGATGTTCTTGAATAAGCCATGTTTGAAGGCTTTTGTATTGCTGTCACAGAAACACCCATCACTTTGCAGGTTTGCAGAGTGGTAAGCCTAATAATTCTCTGTTACAGCGAGTGAAAGCTGCCTCGGAAAATTCAAAACTGCTCATCTGTAATGCCTTTTAAAAGCAGCCGTCTGATGCACATTGTATAATCATCCATCACACAACAAGTAAAAAAACAGGTTCTCAGCTCCCAACCCTGCAGAGGAGAAACCTTTCCTCATTGTGAACACGTTAGTCCAGGAAGTAGGGTGTGTGTGTAAGCTATATAACCATAATGCCACATTTTCACAACTGACGTTTTGTCTCAGTTACCAATTAAATGGCTTACAGCAGAACACCCGTCAACACTACAGACAATGTAATGTGTTCTTCAGGCAGCAGCACCTCAATTATTCAACGTCAGCTGAGTTGGCAGCAGTGTGGAAAATAACCTATTTGGGCTGCTTGTTTGGATGCTTACAAACTAATCCTGTCATCCCTGTCTATACTGTAGACGTGGTTTCCCGTATCTTAGAGGATTGGGGGCCAGCCAACATCTGTTGTCGTGCTTATGCTGCAGGGCCTTTCTGCTCCAGTCTGCCTGTGAATGTGACGTCCACAAAGGCCTCTAGCAGGGTGTGGGTGCTGCTGCCGAGCTTCAGAACTGCTTTTATACCAGCTAGAAAATGACAAGAGACGGTTAATGCATTAGCTACATATTCATGGAAAGTCTGTTTATTTAGACACGGAGCACGGGTTGTTCTGTGTTAAGAAACGAGTGGGCACAGTTCCTTGTTTCTGAGGCAACAATAATGCTCATCAGGAAATCTCAGAGCTTACATAATGGCTCGTAGACAGAACCGTGAAAATGTCGGGAATTCGTTATCTGACCAGCACTAAAATGTACCAGACCTTGCAGCCCCTTTTTGTCTGTTAAATGATAAAGCTAGAGTTGGATGATCCAGAGTCCATGTTGTTTGTATGACGGTGAAAAAGCCTGCTGCTTGTGAGTTAAGGTAACTAGGTTGGCTGAGACTACAGTGTGCCTTTCATGCTTATAGCTCAGCATTACTCTGCAGTCTGAGTAGCTCAGCTATGCATTTCCCTCTTTTCATTCCTCCGTGTGTGTTTATGTATGTATGTGAGTGCCGGTATAGGTTTCTGTCCCGTTTGACACATCTGGATGTGTTTTAGCTCGGCCCAAGTTCCTCAACACGAACCCACAGGCGTTACATAACCCCCCTCTTTTATGTAATGACTGCTGCAGCTCTGCTGACTGAATTTGCCCTCTCTAGTTTTTCCTGCCCCACACCCTGTCGGCCTGCCTCGCTCACAATCCCAGGCTCCTGAGCAGTTCTCTTCCTGTAAGGGATGAGTTTACCCAGCTGTCATGTGAAACTCCAGCCAGCCATCCTGGCACGTCAGAACAAACCTGAAAAATAAAAAAAGCCATTTTCAGTCTTCCCGAAATGTTTCAAGCGGCTGGATAATTTCCAGCTCTTTTTAATGCGTTTTGAAACTCTAGAGAAGAAAGAAATTAAAATGACAACTGCTGCTTTGATTTCCCTTGTTCTCGTTACTAAGTATGACTGATGACTGAATGGTTTGAGAAGCATATTTGCAAAGTGGTTTTCGGTTTCATATGGAAAGGCTCAATGTGCGCGGGCCTTTTGGTTTTGCTTCACCTCTCTTCATAAGCAGGCTCCTCTGGCAGATCTGTCCGTCGTGCTCAGGTTTCAAAATGTGAACACTGGTGTGATAAAGTGGAAATTATGGAGTCATTAGTTGCCACCTAATGCATATAAAATTAGGGCCGGGACGATTCACCCATCTCCTGATTTGATATGTATTGCGATTTTTAAGTATTGATATTCAATATTATGATTTATTATGATTTTTGTTAACTCTTTTAACACTACATTACGGGAAGAAGTTGGATCATACACTTCTAGTGGCTTTTATTTTGAAAAATATCTAAATTAATACATTAAAATGTTTGATTTTCAGCATGTATGTAGTCAGAGATGTCCTGAAGTCAACTAATCACTCATTGTCAGGAATTATTTATTACATTTATTCCAGCAACCCAAAAACCAAAGAATACACTTCCCTTTAACACCTTATTCTGAAAACCAGACGTGTCTACTTCCCCTAACTTCTCCAAGGTCGTCTCTAGCTCTCCCGTCAGCTCTGTTCTCTTCATACATCCATGGTCAGCTCCATCGGGGCCGTTTCAATGCATTTAACATAAATGTCAGTATCTGGGTGCGCTACTGTTGTAGCGTCGGCTCGACCGCACGTTACCGCGATACGATAACGTTTCCTGTCCGTGACAGAGTTAGCATGCAGCTTTAGCCGTGATGTCTAGCTCTGCTTTTCCTGTCAATGTGTGAAACCCAAAGTGTTTCCATCCTTTACTGGATGTGTAGTGTTTACCACGCTGGATTTAACATGTGAGGATGCAGGTCGTATCCACGCTGACTCTCCAACGGTTCTACATTGTTGTTTCGGCTCGCTGCGGTTTGTTTTGGTTGACGGATACGTAACAGATATGACGTCACGTTTCTCAGACTACAACAATAAAAGCGGTAACTTCCTTCTTTCTCCACATAGACTCAAATGAAGCAAATATAACCATTCTGGCATTAAAAGAAACGACAATACATAAGTGAATCTAATTTTTTTCCCACCCCTAGTTAGAGCTGTCCTGATCAAGTGTTTACCCATGACTGGAGTTAATATTGAGTATGTTGTAATACTAATACCAAAGTTTCCTAAACTGGGTTGATTAGATATGTTTGGTAGCCCAATACCTTCATTTATAAATATATATCCTGCATCACAGCTTTGCTTTAATGGCCTTGTATAATCCTGTTTTTTGTAAAGTCTGCAAAGAAAGTTTTGTGACGCTTTGAACTATTGTGGCAGGATGATTTGGAGAGCTAGCACGCCAGGTTTGGAGACCCTTACCCCTCTCTTTACTGCCAGCCCAAATCCTGTTTTCAATTAATATCAGCACTTTAGAGTTGTGGCACACAAAACCTCGCTGAAACAGAGAAAGTGGGACAAGCTGCACTTTCAACTAGATTTCCAAACTGTATTTTTGTGCATGAAAGTGTCGGAGGAGACGACAGCTGAGCACAGGTCCAGAGATGAGCAGCGAGCGTGAGAGGGATATTAGATGGATGGCTGCATATTTAGAGGCAGCTTAATTCACTAGCTCATAAGTACGATTACCATTTTTTTAATAGGATACTTTAAAGGTATTGTGTTGATATGACCTTTTAAAGGGACAGTGTGAAGGATTTGGTGGCATTGGGGCTGTTGCGGTGAAGGAATTCCCCCCGTGGTGATGAGTATTGGCTCAACAGAGCAACATGTGATATTAGTGCTTTATCGTTAGGCTTTGATTAGGTCTATTCTTGCTTTTTACAGAACGAAGATGACAGTTTTAAAACGAATTAAATACTTGTTTATTGTTAAATGCAGAACACAGAAGGGCAGCGTTTCACCCAGAATTGAACTGTTTTCAACTTTCGGCAATCAGAATACTAACACGTTAACGCAAAATTGTTTAAACGCCACTAATTTCTTTAACGCAATCAACCTTTCAGAGGTTGTAGCGGGCTCAGTTTTAAAGCCAGAGTGAAGATACTGGTATCATATGAAACTAGAAAACCTAAAGAATCCATTGGTACCATGGCATACCAGCTTGTCATGAATAAGGTTAAATAACGCTCCAAACTTGCGCTACATTTTGGCGAGGGAAAACTGGCGAGGCCATTTTCAAAGGGGTCCCTTGACCTCTGACCTCCAGATATGTGAATGTAAATGGGTTCTATGGGTACCCACGAGTCTCCCCTTTACAGACATGCCCACTTTATGATAATCACATGCAGTTTAGGTCAAGTCATAGTCAAGTCAGCACACTGACACACTGACAGCTGTTGTTGCCTGTTGGGCTGCAGTTTGCCATGTTATGATTGGAGCATATTGTTTTATGCTAAATGCAGTACCTGTGAGGGTTTCTGGACAACATCTGTCATTGTTTTGTGTTGTTAGTTGATTTTCAAACATAAATATATACATACATTTGTATAAAGCAGCATATTTGTTCACTCCCATGTTGATAAGAGGATTAAATACTTGACAAATCTCCCTTTAAGGTTCATTTTGAACAGATAAACATTTAATGTTTTAATCGATTGACAGCCCTAAATGTCTGCATAGTGGAGCGTGTGATAACGTATAATGGGTATGTCCGAGCCCTTGTTTCTGAGTATTTATACCTCTTCCATACGGGAGACTTGCATGCATACGCTCTACTGAACATGTGCTCATAGTGCTGAGTGCTTCCATATTAAGTGTACAGCATAATATACACATCAACCAACTAGAAAGTTAATCTCCTTCAGTCGTGTGTCCATATGGAGAGGAAGAACACCTCACCTACAGTATTATCACACAATGAAGTAGAGGAGGGCAGAAAGATGTTGACAGAATACACTTTTGATTTGGCACATAAAAGGTGATAGAAATATGGTTCTTCACTTCAAGCTGTGACTGAACAGCACCTCAAATTGGTTCTTTTAGCCTGAAGGAGCATCCCACGTGTCTCATCTGTTCACGGTGAATTTCCAGTGGAAAGGTAGATGGGTGATGTGTTGTTTTTTTTCTCTGGAGAGCTGGGGCCACGTGTTTTGAGCCCCAGCGGTCGTGTTGGTTTTGGTGGGGACGGTATGGTACAGGGGTGCACCAGCACCATACAACATATGTGCTGCATCCAGAGAAGCGCCACAATGGAGAATGTGCTGACGGCAACAAAACGACGGCTGTAGTGATCGCCGCTGGTGCTTTGTGTGTGGGAGTTGGCGGGGGGGGAGGAAAATATGTCCTGGTTAAAGGGGGTTGGGGATGGGGGGGGATTTCTCAGTGCTGCTAACTGAACCCCTCCTCCGCCTCATCCTCCTTCGTCACTCTGACGATTAAGGTCATTGCACTTGTGATGGCCTCTGTGTGTTTATGTTTTTACTAAACTACACTTTTAGCTCTTCCTGCTTCCTTTTCACTTTAATCTGCACGACTGGTTTGGTTGCCAGCTCTTTGGTCCACTGGACCCTGAGAACTCACCAGTCTTCAGTTACTCATTTTAACTCAGATAGCATGTCAAGTCTAAATCAGTCCTTATGATATAGCCCGAGGCCTGGCGGTGGGAGCCTCTGTGCAGTACATTCTCCTTCAACCTTAATTTCCCCTCTTCTTTATCAGGTCTTGGCAGTACTTAAGCAACATTTCAATGCATGACTTTTACTTTTAAAAGAGTATTTCTACGACTTTTACTAAAGGCACACTGAGAAGGACAATGTATAGACTTGTACAAAATACACTAAGTGTGTGGCGGTGTCTGCAGAGACCCTGTAGCCCTCTGTCTGTTTCTTTTCTTCTGATGTTGCTGTGTTCGGGACGTTTCTGGGCGTCAACCTCTATAAACCTAGCGACCTATCTGCCAGATCATAAGCACGCATCCAAGAGGACGCTACGATACGCTACCCACGAGTCTCCCCTTTACAGACATGCCCACTTTATGATAATCACATGCAGTTTAGGTCAAGTCATAGTCAAGTCAGCACACTGACACACTGACAGCTGTTGTTGCCTGTTGGGCTGCAGTTTGCCATGTTATGATTGGAGCATATTGTTTTATGCTAAATGCAGTACCTGTGAGGGTTTCTGGACAATATCTGTCATTGTTTTGTGTTAATTGATTTACAATAATATATATATACATACATTTGCATAAAGCAGCATATTTGTCCACTCCCATGTTGATAAGAGGATTAAATACTTGACAAATCTCCCTTTAAGGTTCATTTTGAACAGATAAAAAATGTGATTAATATGCGATTAATCGTGATCAGCTATGGACAATCATGCGATTAATCTCGATTAAATATTTTAATCGATTGACAGCCCTACAGATAAATGTAATAAAAAAGTAAAAAGTACAATATTTACCTCTGAATTGTAGCAGAGTAAAAGTATAAAGTAGCAGGAAATGGAAATACAAGTACCTTGAGTAAATGTACTTAGTTACTTTCCACTACTGTGTCTTGGTGTCTGTTTTCTGTGACTTGCAGACAGCCTTACTCTCCCTTTGTAAGCAGGCCAATGCATGCTGGGACATCTAATGTGTCATAGAGAGCATGAATCTCCTGGAGATCATTTTCCAGTTTTCCCCCTGAGGGGCACCACACCTGGCCTCTCCTCCTTTTCTTTCAGGTAGATCCGCTGTCCACCCACCCTGCTCAGTGAATCACGGAGCGCACGGGCTCAAGACTAATCTGTGCAACACACTTTGCGCCATCACCGGTGTTGTTTTGAGACGAGCCTCCACGGGGCGATGCAAATGAATTGCCAGAGCATTGATCTGATGCACCAACCACGGGCGTGTTCAGGAGCGGTGCAGTGTTTTATGAACATTCAGTGTGTAAGAGCTGTACATGTTTGTTTATCTGTGCAGGATTGAGTGTGTAGAATAGCAAATGTTATTAGCAGGTATTCGCAGTGGTGTCCTTGATGGTGTGTTGCAGTGAAGAAGCTATAGATTACTGAGTGTTGCAGCTGAGTAAAGGCAGGAATCAAGACATCTTTCATTGGCGGGTGATGTCTGCGCCACAATAACTCTCTTTCCGCTCAGCTCCACAATAAGACAGGATGCCTGGTTGGATTATTGGTTATCCCAGTGTCTGCCGCACTGTTCCCTGACCCAGCCCCACCCCCTCCAGCACCCTGTGGCCTGTAGATTGCTTTTAAAGCCCGTCTGTTCCTCCTCAGGCTGCCAGAGCTTTCCCATTCCTCGCCGTCCCTCTTTTTTGACTCCCCTTCTCCCTCTCCCAGCAGTAGCATTCTCTCCACTTCCTCCATCCTGGTGGAGCTCTGGAAATTGAAAACAGAGACGGGTGTGGGGAGGAGAAAGCGCAGAGGAGTGCAAGGTCTATCTTTGTCTGCCATCTGAGTCATTTTTTTTTTTCATTGTTCACGGTCGCTGCTGCGGCCCGTATTTTGATGAAACGGCGCCCTCTGTGGTCGCTGCTGCACGGTGCAAGAGCAGACATTTTCCTCTCATGTCTGCCTTTGAAAATGCCCATTCTGTGTGTCATACTGGTAAAATGGAGTACTCTGCTCTCAGCTGGCATTCACTGTTTGCCAAGAAGTAAATCAGTGCAATAAAAAAAATCCCCATTTTTGATATTTCTCCCACACTTGTGATGCAATCCCTCGCTGTCGTTGGTTTTGATTAGGAGGATTTTCCAGGGTGCCTGCAGTTTGCTGGGAGCTTTGTGTAATGCTGATTCACTGACCTCTGCAGTCTGACGGGGGAAATGCTCGGAGGCTCACGAGATAACGTGCTCTGGAGATGATCAGTTTTCAATGTATTATGTTTGATAGGATGACTCGTGACAAAACAGACCTTCCCTGTACTCCACTTACAACTGAATAATCACTCTGTTCTGAAATTGGGGCTGCAACCAATATTTATTTTCATTATCAATGCATCTGAAGTCAGGTAAAATGTCCCTCCCAGGTCCAAGCTGATGTCTTCAGACGTCTTGTTTTATCTAATAGTCCAAAACCCAGCGATATTTTCAGTTTACAATGATATAAAACAGAGAAAAGCAGAATATCTTCACCCTTGAGAGGCTAAAAACAGCTTCTTTTGGGCAATTTTGTAGGCTGCCCCCCTCGTAGACGAGTAGTCGGTCGTTTTGGTCTTAGTCGTTTAAGATTTCTTTAGTTGATAAGTTGTTTTTTTCATGCTGAATGACTCATTTCTAAGACACTTATGAGCTCATCTCTGGTAAATACCAGATTTAAAGTGGTGCTTTTGTGTGATTCTTTGTGGAGAAACTCAGTTTTACAGATCTGTTAATTAAATCAATTTAAATCATATTGAGTTAGTTGACTGAGAATTTCTTTGGTTGAGGACAGCCCTAGTATTTTGCTTCAAAAATCACAATTTGATTATCAAATTAGTTGTTTTTCTGGCAATAGAACAATCTACTATTTGTTGCAGCTGTATTTAAAATATGTAAATCATTACATTTGTGTGTGTTTTTTTATGGCGGAGAGGCTTTTTGTTTCTAGGGCTGCGACTAACGAATATTTTGTTTGGTCTATAAAATGGTGAAAAATCAAATTTGAAAGTCGATCAGTGTTTCCCAAAGCCCAAGAAGACGTCCTCAAATGTCTTGTTTTGTCCACAACTCAAAGATATTCAATTTACTGTCATATAGGAGTAAAGAAACCAGAAAATATTCACATTTAAGAAGCTGGAATTGTAACTTTTTTCCCCTAAAAATCGAATATCAAAGTAATTGGTGATGAATTTAATAGTTGACAACCAATCGATTGATTGCCGCAGCTCTAGTTAATCCTGAATCTCATCTGTTCACCTTTCTTTGACCCCCAGATGGAAGCGGGCAGAGAGCCGCTACACCGTGGAGAGAGCTGCCATCATCAGCCACTGGAACTGGCTCCAGGCCCACATCTCGGACTTGGAGTACCGCATCCGACAGCAGACCGACATCTACAGACAAATCCGCGCCAGCAAGGTCAGTCGCTCTCTCTCTCTCTCTCTCTCTCTCTCTCTCATGTTAGATATTTCTGCTTGTGTGTGTTAAATACTAGAATGTGATTTAGCTATGATGCTCATGTGCAGACAAACACTGAGCTGTTAGTAAATATACTTCTTATATTAATCTTTGTGGTGGAAGTGTAACACTCAGGTCTGTTCTTCTGTAGGGCTCAGTGGAGCTGGGAGGAGTTTCCACCACCGGAGGGCCTGCAGGTGGGACAGAAGTGAAGACAGAGCCTGTAAATACTCAGGTAAGAGTGAAAGAGTGAAAGCTAATGGTTGTGTTACTGTACTCTGCTTTGCCGTATTCTGGGCCTTCCTAAAACCGGACCCTCCCTACTCTGTGGTGGAGTGAACTCCCGTTGTAGCCACACTCACAGCTGAATGAAGCTCCGTCTTTAAGCTGAAGGGTAGAAATACTGCGGCGAGCTTTGGGACGAACTTCCCTCTCTCCGACGGAAACTGTCGTAATGTTTCGACACCGTGGTTTCGCATCACGTGGAGGGGGATGTGGAAAGTTCACAGTATTAAGAATAGAAAGAATATGCAATATGCAGAGAAACTGAAACAAAACAACAAACCTTACTCATATGCCTCTGTGGTGGCATTTCAATTCATTTTGGTAAACAACTTCTCGTTTTTAATGTTTATGAGCTGCTCAAATGAACACCACGTCTACGGTTTTCTAGACCAGACAAGGGTAGATTCGATCCTAAATACAGTGTAACCTTAAGTCTGCACGACAATGTTAAATCTTAGTTTGAGTATTTTACGTTTGTACGGGAAGTTGCATGTAGCTTATTCCATGACGTATACAAAACGCCGTTGCACGTGGTCAGTAAGTCGGCATCGATGCAGACTCGCTGTTCACATATCTGTTTGGGATGGCACCTAACATGGCGGACTCTCAAATGCAAACGGAGCGTTAGTAGGTAGGGAGATGGTGTAGGAAGTAGTTTGAGAAATGCCTCATGTCTCTTGGGGCTAAACCAAATTAGTTTGTGGTGTCTGCTGCCTTTAAGCAGGCTCGTCAAGTTATTAAATCTGGCTCTCATATGCAGCATCTCTTATTGCGTATTTAGCATTTTGTGCTACATCTGAGGCTACATCCACACTGATACGTTTTCGTTTTAAAACATCACATGACCGTTCACGTACACTGGGCATGTGCGTGCCGGTGTAAACAGGAAGCAGCGCGGCGGGTTATTCAGTTGCAGAAATTACTACGAAGGAAGAACAGCAATGGTGAAAAGTAGGACCAGAGATTTCTTTGCTTTGACCGACGACGAGGTGGAGCGGTTACTGAAAGTAACACACAATTATAAGGCGTTCAACGCGGCGGAAAAAAACAACAGATGTTCACGTGATGGGTCGTCACGAATCAGGGACGGATACGTCATGACTGATAAGACCCAATCAGGAAGCGAACGTGGGTGTCTGCGTCATTTTACAACCCCTAAAACGGGGTCAGCAGCGTTTTCAAACGTCCGGAGTAGTGTGGACGCTCGACATAAACGTATGCATTTTAAAACGAGAACGTATTAATGTGGATGTATCCTGAAGAGAGTAAGTCTCACCAGGATGTGATGTGTATGTTTTGTGATTATTGAGGCAGAAATAATTGAATTAGCTTGTCTTTTTTTGTTGTGTGATACATCGTGAACAACAAGAAGTGCTTGTTTTAAAGAACTCACAGTTGATGTGTAATAAATTACATTAAGAGAAGAATGAGCCTCAAAAAACTTGTAATCTCTTGCAACAATGGCTCGCCCAAAAACAAATCTTAAAGCTTCAAACACTCTCATAAAACCATCTGAATGCTGTCTGAATAATATTCAAGTTAAGCTCCCATTGAAGTGTGAACAGTAACTATAATAATGCTTAAATAAATCAGTTTTCAATATGTAAGTATTTGATTAAACCAGCGCTTTAACAGTGTGATTACGTTGGTGGGTAAATGTGAGCTGTTGACTGTTCTCTGCTCGTCCAGGTTTATTCATAGATGCCTGATAATCAATGAAACATTCAACATGTTCTTGTCAATCAAAGCTTCGGCTGGAAATGAAATGTTCTCAGGAAATTGTTTGTTTTTTTATCTGTCCCTCGGGTCTGAAAGGAATCAGACGAAAGAGCTTTTTGAGTAATAATCTCTTTCAACAACAACATTAATATTCAAATAATTCATTACAGGATGAGCCTGTTTCTCTGGATGTGTTTGAACGGTTTATACAAATGTTTGTTAAAGTAGTACAAGTGCAGGCGTTGCCTCTAATCCTGGTGGACAGCTGTGTTCTGATTAGTCACTTTTCACTTTAACCTTGTTAAACGGTATGATTTTGGGTCATAGTACTGATTTAAAACAACAAATAAGGAACTGTCAAATGTGAAAATAATGAAATGAGACCTCCTGATTGTGAGGACAAGACGTATGATAAGCTAAGTTTGATTTAAAAACATGAAACTGAGTTGATTTGTGCGTGAAAGCTTGTGAAGAAAGGCACTCCCAGCCATCTGCGTCTTGATGTTTTTAGGAGAGCCGAGCCCTTCTTCACAAATCCAAACTGAATAATTCAGGGCCTCAGGACCGGGATGATTCAGTTTGTCTGTTATGTTGTTTCCTTAAATATCCTGGCTTGGCTGAGCTGCTGCTGGTCAGTTAACACGAGGTGGAGTCTCACTGGCTTTGTCTTATCTGTCCGTGCAGGATGTTGGTTCAGAACGGCTGGAGCACACAGGCGCCGCCCACATCTCCAACACAGAGCCCGGCCCGTGGAAAGGTCAAAACGCACAGCCCGTTAACGGCGTCCTCAGCAGGTACAGCTGATAATAAGAATAATAAGAATCTCATTTCAGGCTCCCAGAAGGGAATCTGCTTTCTGAGAAATCGTGATAATAATGGATTTTTAGGGATTTTGAATTATGAGATGCTGATAGAGCTGCAGAAATGTAAATGGCAACTATTTTAATTATAGATTAATTCTACACACATATATCATGTCATATCATATCATATATGTCATATGAAACTAGAAAACCTAATGAATCTATTGGTACCAACCATGTCATACTAGCTTGTCGGGAAGGAGGTTAAATAACGCTCCAAATTTGGGCTAAATTTCAGCGAGGAAAAACTGTCATGTCCATTTTCAAAGGGTTCCCTTGACCTCTGACCTCCAGATATGTGAATGTAAATGGGTTCCATGGGTACCCACGAGTCTTTCCTTTACAGACATGCCCACTTTATGATAGTCACATGCAGTTTGGAGCTAAAAACATGCAGTTATTTTCGTCATTTTGTTTTGTTCGCCTGTTCTAAAAATGGTGTGTTTGCATATTTCTGCATACCGGGGTCCCTAAACAGTCTGTAAAGCTGAGACTAGGCATTATAGACTAGTGACTAGACTGAGACTAGTAAGTCATACATGTCATATATGATGGTAAACTGAATGTCTTTGACTGTTGGTTGAATAAAACAAAATTAAAACACTATTTTCTGATATTTCAATCGAAAAAAACGATGAAAATAATCATTACTTGCAGCCCTAATTACAGTTACTACTGAGATAAAGTTATGATGATTTTAAGCATTAAATATCTGAATAATAGTGTCTATTTCATCTTCAATTGTAACTGATGTTGATGCTTTTCAGAAAGACCAAAAATAGATTCATTCAAATATATTTAATTAATGATGAGAGTTAATTAACTCGGTGTGTCTCCGGAGACGAAATGTATTTGCATCTCATGTTGAAGGTCAAAGATCTTGTGACCTGATTTGGTTCTGTTGCTTGTCCTCGTGACAGGATGGCAGAGTGCGCAGACAACAAGCACCAGCAGGCGTCGGCCTACGACAGCACGTGTGTGGCGGCGCGTACGCGACCGATGGTCAGCTGTCGACGACGGCGGCTCATTCAGCCCAACACTGTGCCCAACCTTAACGGCAAGGTGAGTGTCAATCTGGCCTTATACAGTATGGAAGCTGCAATGCTTTCACCTTTTAAAGGAAGGAACTGTTTGTATAAATGAGTTTGATACTGAAGTCTGTGTGATGATGTTTAATGTTTGTGATGAAGTGGGCTTCTATTCTGGTGTGTTTTCGGCTCCCTGATTAGCTCCTTGGTTTGTAACCTAATAGCAGAGTAAACAGCAGACGGCTGACTTATTTATGAAAAACTAGGACAAACAACAAAGAAGGGAAATAACCCTTGTGACGCCTCACAAGTTTGAGTTGTGGAAAATAGAAACATGGGCTGATTGTTCATGTTTCCCCCCCAACAACACTCTGAGGCTTAGAGGTTCTGTGGGACATTAAAATGTGTTGATGTAAATGTCTTCTGTGTGCTTCAATCTTTCATCTCTTAGTGACACTTTCACATGAACAGCTGTTAGTAGTGCACCAAGCAATCCCTGTTTTCTGCTGTTATGCATCTATTTATAGTTTCAGGACAGGAAGTTTACTTCTGCTTGTGTTTGTTTCTGGTTTTTAAAGACCCAGTGACATGGAAATGCATTTTCCCAGTTCATTTTTCTCTTGTTTTATGCTGAATATATGTAGTTTTACATAAAATCCATGTCTTTCCTCTTCTGTAAAACAGTTTGATGACTCATCCTGCACTCAGGGGCGTTTACAAGAATTCATCTAATCAAATGAGGCTTTGGGTGACCAGCTAGCCACACTGGTCATATAAAACCGCACTTCATCATTTGTGGACTGTATGAGTTAACAAAGCCACACGGAGAGAGAGACAGGAAGAGATGTGTGTTTGGATATCAGTAGGCAGAAACGTTGTTTTCATTTCCCAAAAACAATGTGGCTGAGGTCTGATTCATTCAAGGGACATTTATGGTGCAGATCCTCCAAGTCAGGCCGACAAAGGGAAAGACGTGACGGAACCCAAAACGGTCCGGTAGCGCTCTGGCCAACGGGCGGTGCTTGGTGTTGGCTCGACTGCCAGCGTGTCCCTCATAGACGTAACGGAGTAAACAGAAGAAACATGTCTCCAAACTTCTACTTGAAACAAACCGATAATAGTAATAACGCTATGCCCAAGAGTTGCTGTGTAGTTGGTTGAACCAACATTAAAAACTCTGATCTGTTCTCCTGCCATGTCCTGAAAAAGGTCCAATAGAGGGGCTTTATGGCTCCAAGCTCATCGCCGAGGCTGCGCTCCCTTTTGGGGGAAACGAACTCGCCATCACAGGAGAGGAAATGATGAAAAGCTGTTGTGTAGCGGGTTAACCGAGGCTTTCACACTGAGATCTGAGGCTCATGCGATACGTTAATATTCACTGTCAGTGTGCTAAATGGCTAAATGATGCTGGTGACAGTAATACAGTCATACATTAACGTTACAGCAGCATCAGACTGTCGTCTCCAACTAAATCTCAGCCTATAGATCAAACAGTTGGTTTTTAACAGGTTGTTTATTTACATACAACATTTAGTCTGACAGGATTCAATCAGATATGTAGAGATGTCTGGATAAGAAATATCCTCCACTGTGTTGGCAGCGATCAACCTTCATTTATTAAGGCATCATAAGCGCTCAGGTTCAGGCAAAATAATTATTAGACATGTATAAAACAAACGTTTGTATAACAAGAGATGAAAGCATACGAACTTGCCAAAATTACAATCCAAACATGCGTCAGATTGCATTGAAGTCTATGAGATCTTCTGTTTTCTTCCCCCCAAAAGGGGCCTTCACTTTCTGCAACGTACCCGTATGTACTGATGTATAGTGCCAAACTCTCGGTCCAATCAAATGTGAAGAATTTGATTTAACTCGCTCCTGTAACTGTACACCGCTCAAATATTCAGTTTCACTGTGAAATACGTCACAGTATAGAAGCTAAAGACGCTCTAACTTCCGTTTCACTGCGACTTTAAGTCTTTGATTTGCTAGTGCCACTTTAAACAGCAGTTAGTAGCGCTCTATGTAATCCCATTTTCCCACTGTTATGCCGTAATTTATAGTTTCAGGACAGGAAGTACACTTCTGCCTGTATTGTTGCTTGTGTTTTTTAAACTAGTCTGCCATTCAGCACCAAGTAGAACTAATATTAGAACCTTTTCTCTGTCACGATGACGCTTCAGAAAAGGGAAATGTGTTTTCTTTAGTGATTCATTTGAATCCTGTGGTGCATTAAATTATAGAAAATGTGTTCTTCGCTGATTGATATGTACTTTTCTAGTTAACGTTGGATTGTGATTGTGTGTCCAGCAGGCCCAGAGAAGCAGCTGTATCCAGTGTAACTGCAGGGTGAACCCCAGCTGTGTGATGTGTGGTGGCTGGCCCACCCCCAGAGAGGACCCTCAGTACGACCAGCCCACCCTGGAGCGCCTGTCGAGACTGGATCTTGGCGTCCACCCCATCCTGTCCTTCCCTGACGGTCAGTGCCGGCTCTCCGAGGAGTTTACGCCGTCATTTCCTACTTTACATCTAGAGGGGAAGACAAACAGGGAGCGGCCGCAGAGAGGAAGTTCTTACGAATGATTGTCTAGATTGAGTGAAAGTCTGTAATGGGTGTCACATTCCCCTCAATAAGTGTTGCTCCTTTTACCATTCAAGATGGCAATCATATCCTTCATAAGAACACTGTCTTCTCGTCACACAAATCAAGGCTTCTTTGTAATCATTAAGGAATTTCTATTTACAACCGCAACACAACAGTGGGTTTGGCATGTGCTCATGTACTAGATTGCCTTTGGCTGCAGCTAAATTTTGCATGCCTGTGTGAATCGCTAATGTTTGAGCTACAGATGGCAAATCTGAAGTATCCACTGCACACTTAGTTGCATACTGTTGAAATCTTCCTCCTTCAGTGTTTAAAGACTTGAACCCCCCTCCTTTGTTGACTTCTCTCCTCAGACGTTTGTATAGGCCTACGTCTGCAGCAGGTGATGAAGAGCCAGTGGCAGAGCAAGTCACTGGAGAGGAGCAAACCACTGAAGAAGCTCTCGCTCAAACACAAGCTGTCCTCGTCCAAAGAGAAGCACAAGTTCACCAACTCACTTATGGCAGTCAGTAAGTACAAATGCTGCTGAGCCACGGACGTTTCTGCACACTGCCGATGTTTACATGCACACTAATATACCACTATTATTCAGTATTTAATACGGGTCATGTAAACAACAGATTCAGTTTGGATATTCTGAATTAGGGGTGTGCATTTTGTGATTAAGACATGAGGGATATGCCGATGATATTCAGGTTTTAGGAGCATTCTTTGTAGGGATGCACCGATCCGACGTTGTCTGTCCCGATAGCGATACCTGGGCTTTGGGTATCGGCCGACACCGAGTACCGATCCAATACCAGTGTTTCATTAATAAGCTGTATGCCTCACTGTGTGGAAGTGACTGGGATCATTCTTTTATGTGTAAGACAACATCAGGCTTGACTTAAACGTCACTTTTCTCCCTTTGTAAAACAAAATGTTCATCGAATGTGAAGAATATGCGTCTCAGTTGAGGTTTTTACTGCAGGTTTCCTGTTTACAGCGCCGGAGTCTGTTCTCGTGATAACCCAGGGTTCCCACGCGTCCTGGAAAAACTGGAAAACAGTTGTCACATTTTCCAGTCATTTGAAAACACATTACAAAAAGTAAAATGTCAAACATTTTCCTCCAGGCCGTCTATCAGAGCGCCCCGTAATGGAAAACATTCCCATCTGACAGGACTAAGTCAAATATTAGTTTATGGACGAGAGTATTTTCTAGGTCACGTCACGTCACATGGTAGCACACGCAGGTTGGATGACATTACGACGACATTACAGAACGTTGAAAGAGTGGGAACCTCCCAGCAGACCGCTGTTCATGTCCCGTGTGAAACGTAGTCATGTCTTGCGTTTTGTTTTGTTTTGAAGTAACTTTAAGACAAACCATCATGTTGTTGTTGTTTTTTTACTAAGCCTAACCAGGTAGTTTTGTTGCCTAAACCTAACCAACAAGTGCTGTTGCATTTTGGTTTTGTTTTGTTTCAATGTCATTTTAAACCAAACCATGATGTTTCTTATTAAGTAGTTTTGTTGTGTTTTTGTTTTGTTGTCAATCACGTGTTTAAAACTGTTAAAAACTGCAACCGCAATCTCGGAGAAAATACCTTTAGTTGTATCGGAACGTCATTTTGTGGGAGACTTGTGTAGTGACTCATGAATCTGGGGGCTGCAGACACTCAATGGATGTCCTTTTAAAACTATTTAAATTCAAAACATGTGCTCTGAAACGTCCCCGTCTAATGGTGATGTGTGACCGGTTGCTGGTGTTGCAGGACTAGGCCACTATAAGAACCGTGCTGAGAAGCCGAGGACGGTGGACAGCAGTGTGGGCGGCGGCGGCGGCGGCGGCAGCAGCAGTGCTGCTCTGAACACGGCCAGGCTCGAGGGCCAGGCCGTGTGCAAGACTGAGCGGCTGCAGGGTCTCTCCACTCCCTTAGGGCCCTACGACAAGAACTACAGCCGCAAGAGATTAAGAGAGCACTCGCTGGAGAGGACCGACAGTGAGTCTCTAATGATCAAAGACCGGGTGGTCTATCTTTGTGATAATGAAAGTATCTCACTAAAACAATTGGTCATGGCTCAAAGGAGACTAAAATGTGTCTGTGTCACGTCCTCCAGCGTCCCCTAAACTGTTCCTGGACTCGAGCAGCCCCTGCCCGACTCTGGCCAACATGCACTCGTCCCTCCACAGCCCCCTCACACGCCAGCTGTCCACGTCTTCAGAGAACTCCACGCCACTGGGCCAGGGCATCCAGAGCACACCGGTAAGGAAACACTGGACCACGTCTCACTTTGTCTTTGCTTGTGTCATTATCTGATAATGACCTGGGACTTCTTTATGTGTCGGGTATTCAAATCAACCTGATTTGTTGTCAGCCAGTTTTACCAACATGTCTCAAAATGACCAAACTGCAAACTGCAATTTTCTTTAACTGTGGAAATCTGGTGTTTTCACATGTCCGAGTATGATTGTATGATTGTGTTAAAGGGAAAATTCACCACCTTTTCTGTAGTTGTCCAGTTAGTGTTGATGCTAAATGTAGTCGATGGAAGCAATAAATTCATCAGTGTTATGAGTTGTCCTGCTCGTGTTGCCGTGCCTTCATGTACCAGGATGCATTTAGCATAAAACAATATGCTCAAATCATAACATGATAAACTGCAGCCCAACAGGCAACAACAGCTGTCAGTGTGTCAGTGTGCTGACTTGACCCATTTTCATGGTGTCTAACTTAAACCAAAAGCACGAAAACTTAACTACCGGAGATCTCCAGCCCAAAAACAAAGTCACAAACTAAATGCTGGAAAAAAAGTCATCTAAGATTAAAACAACGAAGCAGTGGAGACCGGAGTCTCCCGACGGCAGCACTTAGTGCCGGAGAGTGTGCGCCTCTACGCACCGGCACTCCACCCTTATTCGTCCCTCCCTTAATCAGCGCAGCGTCTCCCTACAAAAAAAGTAGGTCAGAAGGGAAACAGAGAAACAAAAACACGCCCCAACAGAGTTCCCTGTGGCACATTAAGGCCCACACGTCACATTCACATATCTGGAGGTCAGAGGTCAAGGGACCCCTTTGAAAATGGACATGACAGTTTTTCCTCGCCAAAATTTAGCGTAAGTTTGGAGCGTTATTTAACCTCCTTCACGACAAGCTAGTATGACATGGTTGGTACCATCAGGTTTTCTAGTTTCATATGATACCTTCATATCTTCGCTCTAGCTTTAAAACTGAGCCGCTACAACTTAAAAATCACATGTTGCATTTATGCGTAAAAGAAATTAGTGGTGTTAAAACAAATTTGCGTTATGTTAACTTGCAGGGTAATGAAGCAAGCGAGCGAGCGAGAAGTGGTTAGGACAAACGGAACTGACACTTTATTTTCTTGGTGGTTTTGTTCTTTTGCGGTTACTGAATAAGAAAAAGGTGTCGAGAAACAAACAGTCGTCATTATGTGTGAAATCCCCCTCGTCCCTAGTGACACAACAACGTGAACACCTGTCTAACATGAGGTCTGATAGGTGGGTGATGAGGACAAAACATGTATTCTGCAATATGTTCATGACATGACACGGTAAATGGGTTCATCTCCATCCCAACGAGTGTTCAAACATCCAAAAGTGAGCTCATGATGTGACTCATCCAGCATTAGAAGAGGAAACGTTGATATTTGAACATGAGATCTGAGTCACAATACGACCAGATTGACTGATAAATTCTAATAATGAGTGATGATGAGTTCATTGATGCTGATGTGAGGTCATACGTCCGTACTCAATCGTCCTACCTTTGTGCCCCGGCAGCAGCCCATTAAGAGGAGGCGAGGCGAAAGCTCGTTTGACATCAACAACATCGTGATCCCCATGTCTGTGGCGGCCACCACCCGGGTGGAGAAGCTGCAGTACAAAGAGATTCTCACACCCAGGTAAATACCTGCATGTTTGTCCTGCGGCCTGTTTACTGTGACACACTAAACCTCGTCCGGTCGGTTTCCCTCTCCAGTCCATTTATATTCCCTCTGACTGCTGGTTTCCAGTCCTCAACCTTTCTGTTTCTGTTTGCTCAGGTGGCGATCCGTGGACATCTTCTCTCAGCCCATAACCGAAGACGAGGACGAACGGGAGGTAAGCGTAGATGATATTTATTTATCAGGTTCATTAGGATCCACACGTCTGTTCACTTGTTCCACTTTAAAATGTGCAGATGCTTTCTGAGATATACGGATGTAATCACAATTTATTACAAAAATACACTATCACTTGTGCTTTTTAAAATGTAAAACATTTAAACGGTATGGCAGTGAGCGAATTGTGACACCTGGTGGTCAAACCTGCAACACTTTGAAGGTTAAATCTCTATAATGGAAGCAGTTCACTGATTGAATAGAATCATAAGATGCAACCTGTCTTTAAGCAGAAAATAGACGGATCATTTTTTGATTTAATAGTTAAAAAAAATAAATTCCTTAAAGGGTAACTGTGGCATAAGTGACTAATGGGGATAACAATTTTTGTCAAAAAATAAAAATCATAGTATAGTATGTAAAAAAAATTATTTAAAAAATCATAGTATAGTATGTCAAAAAAAAAAAGTCATAGTATGTCAAAAAATAAAAGGTCACGTAAATAAAATAATAAAAAAGTTATATAGTATGTCAAAAAAAGTAAAGAACAAAGTCATAGTTTTGTATGTCAAAAAAAATAAGTCATATATAATGTAAAAAAATAAAAGGTATGTAAAAAAATAAAATAATAAAAAAGTCATATAGTATGTCAAAAAAATAAGTCATAATATAGAATATTTTAAAAATTCATAGCATAGTATGTCAAAAAATAATAAGAAAAAAAGTCATAGTATATTATCTCATAAAAAAGTGAAAAAAATCATACTATGTCAAATTTAAAAAAATAAAATGAAATAAAAAAAAATCATAGTATGTCAAGAAATTCAAAAAATGAAGATGTGTCCCCCTTCATTTTGACTTTAAATGATAAATCTGTCATCAGAATGGTGGCACTTAATTTCCTGTGGATTGATTAATAAGACTGTTTGAGTTGTTACGTGAGGTCAGCAGACTTCCAGGTCCTGATGGTGTTTTGTGTGTCTGTAGGTGGAGGACCTGACAGATGCAGCCTTCACTCAGCTCCATCAGCCCCACGAGGACCAGGAGCGTTCCCGCTGGACTTGGATGGCTCTGGCTCCCGCTAAGAGGAGGGGCAGCAGGTCAGTACCATCACCGTCACCATCACCATCATCACCGTCACCGTCACCATCACCATCACCATCACCATCACATCACACAGTGACGTAGTAGTCTGTGGTTGTAGACTGTAGGTGTGACATCATCTGTGTCTCGTCCCTCAGGTCGTATAAATCTGTGGACGGGCGAACCACGCCGCTGCTCTGCGGGACCAACCCTCCCACCCCTCAGCCGGCGTCCCCAGACCCCGGCCACTGCCCGATGCTCCACGACTACAGCTACGTGCCGTCGCCCATGAGCCCAGCCAGCCCCGACACCACCTCCAACCCACACACACCCTGCTCCAGGGACTCCCATCGGCTGCTGTCCAGCGAGGACACCAGGTGCTCCACGCCGGACTTCACCTTCGAAGAGAGGGTACGTACTCGGACCGTCAGCTGTTAGCTATTTCATCTGTTTATCCACTACTGTTAGTTACCTATTTGACCTGTTTATCCTTTCCCGTTTGCAGACGGTAGCGCCGTTTGAACGCCGCTGTTTCCCGCTGCCAGAGGACCCGGCCCCGGAGCCGGAGCCAGAGAGCGACCACATCAGGCCCAGAATGCGCAGCATCTCGGGATGCCGAGCGGCACCCTACGGACGGCTGGATTCGGACGACATGGAGCTGCCTTGTGGTGTTGGTGACGACGACGGCGGCGCCAAACACAAGGCCTCCTCCTCCTCCACCTCCACCTCCACCGCCCACCGATGAATGACTGACAGGCTGAGGTCTCCCCTCCCCCCTGACCCTCCTACACCCACAGCTCCTCTCTGGCATTAACAAGCAGAACCTCAAAGCAGAATAAAGATATTAAATGGGTTCCTGTTGTTTGATATTCAAACATCAGTCTAATACTTTTCACAGTTTTTAGTGAACATTATGGAGATAGAAGCCTTTCCCTACACTTGTTTTTGTCACAGGAAAAAAAAGGATAAATGTAAAAAAAAAAAAAAGTATAAAACAACACGTTACAAAAAATGTTTTCTGTAGTAGGCTAAACAATGTACATGGGGGCTTAGTGGTGTTTCATATGTCGCGTGTACACTTGTAGCGCACTATGTAGCGGACTCCTCAAAATATGGCCAAAGGGTGTTTTCTATTGACTAGTTTGCTTGTAATTCCCATGTACATTTTTAGTGGAGTGACAAATTACAAAACAAGAAAAAATACCCTCCCCCCCCACCACCTCCTCCTCATCCAAATAAACAGGTACATTTGAGATGTGGCCCCCCCGATCGTCTTCTCCCTCTAGAGGTCGCCTGAAATCACCAGAGCACTTCTCCAAACTGCCAAGTCTAGTTTTGTTTTTTTGTTTTTTTTTGCTTTTCTTTGTTTGTTTTTCATTCCTGACATGTTTTCTTTGTTGTCTGTTCCTGCGTTAACACATTCTCTCTCTGTGTGTGTGCGTGTGTGTGCGTGTGTGTTTTTTGAATAGTAAAATCATTCCTTTTTACAGTTTCCGTTACGGAGAGTGTGTCCAGGCTCCCCCCGTCTCGCCCCGGTTTCTGTTTTTAGAAGAAGGGTGGCGGCTTTAGAGAGAGAGAGAGGACTGGGGTTGTCTTTTTTAGAGCACTTGCCCTCGCAGAAAAAGCGCTGCTGCATGCTGAGAAAACATGCTAACGTTTTAAAAGTCTTATCACGACAAGCACACGGTAAGATTTCCACTTATTAAAAAGAAAAGAAAAAGAAGAAACAAACTGGCGGGGGATGATTGTACCATCTGCTAGTTTCACTCTGCGTACAGTCGTTGCTGTATTAGTTAAATTGTGGTAAAATAAAGACATAACACAATCACCCCCCCCCACTTCCTCTTTTCTCTCGCAAACATTTCAAATGTAGCAGCTCTCAGCTAGAAGCCACCCCGAGCTCAGGTTTTTCAATTTAAGGGAATATTTTCTGCTGTTTAATAGTTTCACTCGGATCAGATCTACTCTGTTGGATTTTGTTTTCTTTGCCACCCCTCCGACGTCATAACCACACTCTTCTCCCCGTCCCCCCCCTCCACCACCACTCCCCCGACCCCCACCTTAAGTAACTAATTGCTATGCAAAAAAAAACTATGGTTGTTTTCATTTTACACCTCCTTTTTATGCCACAGCCATTCAATCACTGTTTTTTCTTTTGTAGTTTAAGCAAGATGTCAATGTACCTGTTCGATTGTTGCAGCAGTTAACCTAATCAAAAAGCAGAATTGTTTTCTTTTTTGTAAATAGTACCATTAAAACATTTATGTTTAACTTGGCGTTATTGTTCTGGCCTCAAGTCCTTCCGTGTGAAAACTGAAAAATCTGAAATCACTCCCGTCATATTTACTCTCAGGTGAGGCGAGATGTCAGGACACAACTCGTATCATCACGACTGTTATTTTTGCATCTGTAAACACACGTTATAGTGAATTATTACACGGCTTTCTTGAATACTTGATTCTGATAGGTCAATCACAGCGTTCTAGGGTCTGTTAGGACCTGACCTGACATGATCTGGCGGACCACTTTTGTGTCAAATTATTGATTTCTTAAGTAAGTAGCTGTGTGATAAGCGTGATAATGTACAGCTAGCGGGTCATTGTTGTGAAATAAACCCCTTCAGGGCGATACAAGACCCCTCCGCTTGGCCTGTCATGATTTATTTCACAACAATGACCGGCACGCTGTACATTATCCCTCACTTATTACACGGCTTTGTTTAATACTCTATTCTGATTGGTCAATCACGGCATTCTAGACTGTTATTTCTTCATAACAGACCGTTGCTATGTATAACAGACCGTTGCTATGGGTGCAGTTCTGATGTCGGACTCTGGAGGACCGCTTTTGTGTCAAATTATTGATTTCTTAAGCAAGTAGCCGTGAAATAATCGTGATAATGTACAGCTAGCGGGTCATTGTTGTGAAATAAACCCTTCCGCTCCGCCTGTCAGGGTTTATTTCACAACAATGACCGGCTCGTCGTGCATTATACCGATTATTACACAGCTTTGTTGAATACTCTATTCTGATTGGTCAATCACAGCATTCTACAGACCGTTATTTCTTCATAACAGACCGTTGCTATGTATAACAGACCGTTGCTATGGGCGCAGTTCAGATGTCGGACTCTGGAGGACCGTTTTTATGTCAAATGATTGATTTCTTAAGTAACTAGCCGTGTAATAATCGGGATAATGTACAGCTAGCGGGTCATCTCGCCGTACATTATCCCTTTCTTAAACACTCTGGCACTATGTGGTAAATAGGGAGTGATTTCAGACTGCACTTGTGTTTGTGAATGCTTCACGACGACGGTGACTTCATAGCATTTATTTTCAAATACACATATACAGCAACAAGAATCATCATAAACCAGTTATTGATCAAATGCACAATAACGAGAACAATCACATTTCCACAAACTGTACAGCGTCAGAAGTAAACTAAAAATTAAAAACAAGGTGATGAGTTTTGTTACTGCAGAAAAAAACCTCTCGTGCCGTGAGAGGGACCCACCAAAGCACATTAACGTATAACTCCTCAGTGCGGCGGGATCGAGTCCCGTCCTTCAGCACGCTCGCTCGCGTCCGTCCTGCACACGGAGACAAATGTGGTCTATTCGAGAGAAACAAAGAACCAAGAATTTAGCATGCGGATAATGTTGCAAGCACTCTCTTAAGTCCTATCTGCTAACTTAAAGTAGCATCTTTGCGATCATAGAGATAAACCACTTTTTATATCTATGTTGGCAACAAACACACACAGTTGGGAGCAAAGTGTTTCGACTCGTTATAACCACATATATAGATTTTTTTTTTAGTCTTTCCAAATCCAGAAAGAAAAACAGGATATACAAAGAGACCACTTTGTGAAAGGGGAGAGGCAACAAGCTCTTACTTACATGAGGTGCATGCAAGAAGTTGTGTCACTTAATAGTAATGCGAGTAATAGTGATGTCACTGGGAATATTGATCGACATTAGGGACGGATTTGAGTACATTAAGGGAACATTGTTCTGGTTACAGCTGGTTGCATTCATTTCATTCACCGAATACAAACTTCTTTACACTTAAAGGAAATGAATAATCCCTCAGAATCTTTTCTAATCCGTCTCGAGATGTTGAAAGTATGTGGACAACCCTGCTAACTTTAGCCATGTTTCCACCGCAGGAACTTTTCCTCCTTTTGAGGAACTCGTTGCGTTGCGACCACAGGGACCAGGGTCTAACTTAAGTTATGAGGACATTTTACGGGGCCCTTTTACCCCAAAAAAGGCCCTCGTCGAGGGGTAGTACTTTCTGAAAGTACCAGCACTTTCGGGGTGGAGTTTGCAAGGATGACCGTCACTTCATTCATTAATCACGGAAGTACTCTAGTGTCGATTTAGGACCATATTGCGACGAGGGGGGAGCATTTCTCTTCGTTTAAAAGTAAAGTTAAGCTCTGCTGTCGGCTTCCTGACAGAGAAACAAAAAGAGAGATTGCAAGATCGGTAGGAGAGAGACAGATAGAGCAGAGCGACGGGGCCCTGAATGACACAAAATCAAGTTATTTTCTGATTGTTTCGTGGCGGTTACGCTCTAATGCACAAATAGATAACCATCAAACACTCAACAGAGGATTTACTGTGAAGACAGACGCTCTTAGTTTCATTCATTACATCAAACGTGCAGCAGTAAATATCTTCCAGTGAGATAAAACCGTTTATCTTCAATGTGTTTTGTGGACATATTTAACTGCGTAGTGATTAAAGCTCACGTCATGTTGCTTTTTTATACGTCAGAGGACTAATTTGTCTAATCTTCACAGGTCTTTAGACCACGGTGGAAACACAGAAAACAGTGGGCTGAAGGAACCTTTTAGTTCCTTAAAAAGTAGTTCCAGGGACTAAAAGACTTTTGGTGGAAACCCGGCTTTAGTGCACTTTTGTTTTTGCTCCTTAGTAACAATTAAGGCCATTTTAAGGCTGCAGCATCCAATATCCTACCGCGGTTCCACCACTAGGGGTCGCAAGATAATCCTGAGATGATTAACAGGATAGAAAAGCAGTTTCGTTTCCACTAATCTTTGCTTCTGATCTTGTGAATTAACAGATTATTTTTCCTTCTAATTCCTGAATTCAAACATCTGACTCAAAGCCAGAAGAGTTGGAGTCTTGCAGGAGTTAGTCCACATACTTTTTGACCGTGTAGTGTAGCTTCTGCTTGGTAGAGACAAGTATTTTATAAGATAAAAGCAACCAGCTGAGAGTCACTTGGTGTTGAATCCTGCGTCCTGCTGCTCAGCTACAGATACACATGTAATGATTTAACTGCCTCGAGCAAATGAACTCTTTTGCTGTACAGTTTTCCCTCCTCTCAGCTTGGCCATATCAACCCATCATTCTTCATCCATCATCCATCATCCATCCATCTGGGATGAGCACATTTTAAAATACTACTTTTTTTCTCTTCAACCTTTTAAAGTGAGGCTATGCAACGTTTAAGAGGAAATAACGCAGATGAAAAGTCAAATTCATAAGCGGCGCCTTTTACATAGTTAAACACACTCACTCGGTCTGAGTTTTGAGCAGAAGTTTCGTAGTCTCGCTTTAAGAATACTTCCCAATGCCTGTGATGATTATTCTACCTAATGTGCATATAGCAGTGTAAATACTGTAATGAACTGTCTCTATTCCTCTTAATCATTTGGCCATTTAAGTTAATTAATTGTCCTCCTCAAGCGTTTAGCGCATTTACAATAGAGCAGTAACAAAAAATAAAATAACACTGACAGTAGCAGGCACAATACAAATGTTTCTTCATATCAAATACATGTCATATATCCACAGAGTACGATTATAAAACTGTGCCCAACACAAACCAAAGTTTCTACTCTAGCCGTTCTGTTTTTTTTCTTTCTCTTTTTTTAATCCTCCTGTCGTGTCGGGACTACACAAAGCAAAGACAGCACTGAGGTCATTTTTTTTTTTTTTTCTGCCTTGACGAAATCGTTTGCTACTTTTTCTTTTTGACGGTTCTTCCTCCGACACGCCTCGCCGTACCCTGTTATAGCTGTTCCTCCTGCTGTAGCACAAACTGCTAGTTTTATCAAAAGAAATCTCATCAGGGGGGACACCCATCAAACGGGACATTAAGAACGTAACTTTCTAAAGGGTTTACAGTCAATGTGACGGGAAACCAAGAGTTAAATGACGTCAGATTTACCAGGATTAGATATATGAAGAGCCTCAGATTCACAGGGAGAATTTTGCTCTGCTTTAACTCTTAAAGGGAGACTTACAAAAGGTAGAAAGAGCAAATAAAGACCACAGAGAGAGATTAAATACATGTCGGCCTACTTGTTAACTTCTTTTTTTCTCTCTACAAGTAACGCCTCAAGAGGTTAGTGAAGGAGAAAACAGTGATGGGTAGCTAAAAAAGTCCTGTGAAAATAACGAGGAAGGCATCACAACTCCTCTACGTGGTCGTGTGGCGGAGGGTGGAGGAAGTGGAGGTCGTGGGGGTGCGTTCACAAGCCTTGTTGGGCCAGAGAGGCGGACACCTGGTCGGCCAACGTGGAGAGCTGCGGAGAGTCGGCCATGTTGATGCTGCCGGAGGAGGACACGGTGCTGAGCTGGTGGGGGGAGTCTTCCAAGGAGACGATCTCAGCGCCGTGGTCGGTGCGGGCCTTGGCCCCCTCACGGAAGCTCAGTTTGTGGCTCTCAATCTGCAGGCAGATCAACAGGAGACGGTAAAACACGCTGCCGGGATTCTCTGCAGCTAAAGACGACACGGCGCATCTTTTTTTTTCTACATACTATACTATGACTTTTTTTCCGCATGAAATTTTTCGACATACTATAAAATGACTTTTTTCATGAAATTTTTCGACATACTATAAAATGACTTTTTTCATGAAATTTTTCGACATACTATAAAATGACTTTTTTTCATGAAATTTTTCGACATACTATAAAATGACTTTTTTCATGAAATTTTTCGACATACTATAAAATGACTTTTTTCATGAAATTTTTCGACATACTATAAAATGACTTTTTTTCATGAAATTTTTCGACATACTATAAAATGACTTTTTTTCATGAAATTTTTCGACATACTATAAAATGACTTTTCATGAAATTTTTCGATATACTATAAAATGACTTTTTTCATGAAATTTTTCGATATACTATAAAATGACTTTTTTTCATGAAATTTTTCGACATACTATAAAATGACTTTTTTCATGAAATTTTTCGACATACTATAAAATGACTTTTTTTATGAAATTTTTCGATATACTATAAAATGACTTTTTTTCATGAAATTTTTCGATATACTATAAAATGACTTTTTTCATGAAATTTTTCGATATAATATACTATGACTTTTTTTCCGCATGAAATTTTTCGACATACTATAAAATGACTTTTTTTCATGAAATTTTTCGACATACTATAAAATGACTTTTTTCATGAAATTTTTCGACATACTATAATATGACTTTTTTTCATGAAATTTTTCGACATACTATAAAATGACTTTTTTTCATGAAATTTTTCGACATACTATAAAATGACTTTTTTCATGAAATTTTTCGACATACTATAAAATGACTTTTTTTCATGAAATTTTTCGACATACTTTAAAATGACTTTTTTCATGAAATTTTTCGACATACTATAAAATTACTTTTTTTCATATAATTTTTCGACATACTATAAAATGACTTTTTTCATGAAATTTTTCGACATACTATAAAATGACGTTTTTTTATGAAATTTTTCGACATACTATAAAATGACGTTTTTTTATGAAATTTTTCGACATACTATAAAATTACTTTTTTTCAGGAAATTTTTCGACATACTATAAAATTACTTTTTTTCATGAAATTTTTTGACATACTATAAAATTACTTTTTTTCATATAATTTTTTGACATACTATAAAATGACTTTTTTCATGAAATTTTTCGATATACTATAAAATGACTTTTTTCATGAAATTTTTCGATATAATATACTATGACGTTTTTTTATGAAATTTTTCGACATACTATACTATGACTTTTTTTCCGCATGAAATTTTTCGACATACTATAAAATGACTTTTTTTCATGAAATTTTTCAACATACTATAAAATGACTTTTTCATGAAATTTTTCGACATACTATAAAATGACTTTTTTTCATGAAATTTTTCGATATACTATACTTCGACTTTTTTTCATGAAATTTTTCGATATACTATAAAATTACTTTTTTTCATGAAATTTTTCGATATGCTATACTATAACTTTTTTCATGAAATTTTTTCGATATACTGTAAAATGACTTTTTTTCATGAAATTTTTCGATATACTATACTTCGACTTTTTTTCATGAAATTTTTCGATATACTATGAAATTACTTTCTTTCATGAAATTTTTCGATATACTATAAAATGACTTTTTTCATGAAATTTTTCGATATAATATACTGACTTTTTTTCATGAAATTTTTCGACACTATAAAATGACTTTTTTTCATGAAATTTTTCGACATACTATAAAATTACTTTTTTTCATGAAATTTTTTGACATACTATAAAATTACTTTTTTTCATATAATTTTTCGACATACTATAAAATTACTTTTTTTCATGAAATTTTTCGACATACTATAAAATGACTTTTTTTCATGAAATTTTTCGATATACTATTAAATGACTTTTTTCATGAAATTTTTCGATATACTATAAAATGACTTTTTTCATGAAATTTTTCGATATACTGTAAAATGACTTTTTTTCATGAAATTTTTCGATATACTATACTTCGACTTTTTTTCATGAAATTTTTCGATATACTATGAAATTACTTTTTTTCATGAAATTTTTCGATATACTATAAAATGACTTTTTTCATGAAATTTTTCGATATAATATACTGACTTTTTTTCATGAAATTTTTCGATATAATATACTATGACTTTTTTCATGAAATTTTTCGATATACTATACTTCGACTTTTTTTCATGAAATTTTCGATATACTATAAAATGACTTTTTTTCATGAAATTTTTCGATATACTATAAAATGACTTTTTTCATGAAATTTTTCGATATACTATAAAATGACTTTTTTTCATGAAATTTTTCGATATACTATACTTCGACTTTTTTTCATGAAATTTTTCGATATACTATAAAATGACTTTTTTTCATGAAATTTTTCGACATACTATAAAATTACTTTTTTTCATGAAATTTTTAGACATACTATAAAATTACTTTTTTTCATGAAATTTTTCGATATACTATAAAATCACTTTTTTTCATGAAATTTTTCGATATACTATACTATAACATTTTTCATGAAATTTTTCGATATACTATACTTCGACTTTTTTTCATGAAATTTTTCGATATACTATGAAATTACTTTTTTTCATGAAATTTTTCGATATACTATAAAATGACTTTTCATGAAATTTTTCGATATAATATACTGACTTTTTTTCATGAAATTTTTCGATATAATATACTATGACTTTTTTTCATGAAATTTTTCGATATACTATAAAATGACTTTTTTCATGAAATTTTTCGATATACTATAAAATGACTTTTTTTTCATGAAATTTTTCGATATACTATACTTCGACTTTTTTTCATGAAATTTTTCGATATACTATAAAATTACTTTTTTTCATGAAATTTTTCGACATACTATAAAATTACTTTTTTTCATGAAATTTTTCGACATACTATAAAATGACTTTTTTTCATGAAATTTTTCGATATACTATAAAATCACTTTTTTTCATGAAATTTTTCGATATACTATACTATAACATTTTTCATGAAATTTTTCGATATACTATACTTCGACTTTTTTTCATGAAATTTTTCGACATACTATAAAATTACTTTTTTTCATGAAATTTTTCGACATACTATAAAATGACTTTTTTTCATGAAATTTTTCGACATACTATAAAATTACTTTTTTTCATATAATTTTTCGACATACTATAAAATGACTTTTTTTCATGAAATTTTTCGATATACTATACTTCGACTTTTTTTCATGAAATTTTTCGATATACTATAAAATTACTTTTTTCATGAAATTTTTCGATATGCTATACTATAACTTTTTTCATGAAATTTTTCGATATACTGTAAAATGACTTTTTTTCATGAAATTTTTCGATATACTATACTTCGACTTTTTTTCATGAAATTTTTCGACACTATAAAATGACTTTTTTTCATGAAATTTTTTGACATACTATAAAATGACTTTTTTCATGAAATTTTTCGACATACTATAAAATGACTTTTTTTCATGAAATTTTTCGACATACTATAAAATGACTTTTTTCATGAAATTTTTCGATATACTATAAAATGACTTTTTTCATGAAATTTTTCGATATGCTATACTATAACTTTTTTTCATGAAATTTTTCGATATACTGTAAAATGACTTTTTTTCATGAAATTTTTCGATATACTATACTTCGACTTTTTTTCATGAAATTTTTCGATATACTATGAAATTACTTTTTTTCATGAAATTTTTCGATATACTATAAAATGACTTTTCATGAAATTTTTCGATATAATATACTGACTTTTTTTCATGAAATTTTTCGATATAATATACTATGACTTTTTTTCATGAAATTTTTCGATATACTATAAAATGACTTTTTTCATGAAATTTTTCGATATACTATAAAATGACTTTTTTTTCATGAAATTTTTCGATATACTATAAAATTACTTTTTTTCATGAAATTTTTCGACATACTATAAAATTACTTTTTTTCATGAAATTTTTAGACATACTATAAAATGACTTTTTTTCATGAAATTTTTCGATATACTATAAAATCACTTTTTTTCATGAAATTTTTCGATATACTATACTATAACATTTTTCATGAAATTTTTCGATGTACTATAAAATGACTTTTTTTCATGAAATGTTTCGATATACTATACTTCGACTTTTTTTCATGAAATTTTTCGATATACTATGAAATTACCTTTTTTCATGAAATTTTTCGACATACTATAAAATGACTTTTTTTCATGAAATTTTTCGATATACTATAAAATGACTTTTTTCATGAAATTTTTCGATATAATATACTGACTTTTTTTCATGAAATTTTTCGATATACTATAAAATGACTTTTTTTCATGAAATTTTTCGATATACTATAAAATTACTTTTTTCATGAAATTTTTCGATATAATATACTATGACTTTTTTTCATGAAATTTTTCGATATACTATACTTCGACTTTTTTTCATGAAATTTTTCGACATACTATAAAATTACTTTTTTTCATGAAATTTTTTGACATACTATAAAATTACTTTTTTTCATATAATTTTCGACATACTATAAAATTACTTTTTTTCATGAAATTTTTCGACATACTATAAAATGACTTTTTTTCATGAAATTTTTCGATATACTATAAAATGACTTTTTTCATGAAATTTTTCGATATGCTATAAAATGACTTTTTTCATGAAATTTTTCGATATGCTATACTATAACTTTTTTTCATGAAATTTTTCGATATACTGTAAAATGACTTTTTTTCATGAAATTTTTCGATATACTATACTTCGACTTTTTTTCATGAAATTTTTCGATATACTATGAAATTACTTTTTTTCATGAAATTTTTCGATATACTATAAAATGACTTTTCATGAAATTTTTCGATATAATATACTGACTTTTTTTCATGAAATTTTTCGATATAATATACTATGACTTTTTTTCATGAAATTTTTCGATATACTATAAAATGACTTTTTTCATGAAATTTTTCGATATACTATAAAATGACTTTTTTTTCATGAAATTTTTCGATATACTATACTTCGACTTTTTTTCATGAAATTTTTCGATATACTATAAAATTACTTTTTTTCATGAAATTTTTCGACATACTATAAAATTACTTTTTTTCATGAAATTTTTAGACATACTATAAAATGACTTTTTTTCATGAAATTTTTCGATATACTATAAAATCACTTTTTTTCATGAAATTTTTCGATATGCTATACTATAACATTTTTCATGAAATTTTTCGATATACTATACTTCGACTTTTTTTCATGAAATTTTTCGACATACTATAAATTACTTTTTTTCATGAAATTTTTCGACATACTATAAATGACTTTTTTTCATGAAATTTTTCGACATACTATAAAATGACTTTTTTTCATGAAATTTTTCGACATACTATAAAATGACTTTTTTCATGAAATTTTTCGACATACTATAAAATGACTTTTTTTCATGAAATTTTTTGACATACTATAAAATTACTTTTTTTCATATAATTTTTCGACATACTATAAAATGACTTTTTTTCATGAAATTTTTCGATATACTATACTTCGACTTTTTTTCATGAAATTTTTCGATATACTATAAAATTACTTTTTTTCATGAAATTTTTCGATATGCTATACTATAACTTTTTTCATGAAATTTTTCGATATACTGTAAAATGACTTTTTTTCATGAAATTTTTCGATATACTATACTTCGACTTTTTTTCATGAAATTTTTCGACACTATAAAATGACTTTTTTTCATGAAATTTTTTGACATACTATAAAATGACTTTTTTCATGAAATTTTTCGACATACTATAAAATGACTTTTTTTCATGAAATTTTTCGACATACTATAAAATGACTTTTTTCATGAAATTTTTCGATATACTATAAAATGACTTTTTTCATGAAATTTTTCGATATGCTATACTATAACTTTTTTTCATGAAATTTTTCGATATACTGTAAAATGACTTTTTTTCATGAAATTTTTCGATATACTATACTTCGACTTTTTTTCATGAAATTTTTCGATATACTATGAAATTACTTTTTTTCATGAAATTTTTCGATATACTATAAAATGACTTTTCATGAAATTTTTCGATATAATATACTGACTTTTTTTCATGAAATTTTTCGATATAATATACTATGACTTTTTTTCATGAAATTTTTCGATATACTATAAAATGACTTTTTTCATGAAATTTTTCGATATACTATAAAATGACTTTTTTTTCATGAAATTTTTCGATATACTATACTTCGACTTTTTTTCATGAAATTTTTCGATATACTATAAAATTACTTTTTTTCATGAAATTTTTCGACATACTATAAAATTACTTTTTTTCATGAAATTTTTAGACATACTATAAAATGACTTTTTTTCATGAAATTTTTCGATATACTATAAAATCACTTTTTTTCATGAAATTTTTCGATATACTATACTATAACATTTTTCATGAAATTTTTCGATGTACTATAAAATGACTTTTTTTCATGAAATGTTTCGATATACTATACTTCGACTTTTTTTCATGAAATTTTTCGATATACTATGAAATTACCTTTTTTCATGAAATTTTTCGACATACTATAAAATGACTTTTTTTCATGAAATTTTTCGATATACTATAAAATGACTTTTTTCATGAAATTTTTCGATATAATATACTGACTTTTTTTCATGAAATTTTTCGATATACTATAAAATGACTTTTTTTCATGAAATTTTTCGATATACTATAAAATGACTTTTTTTCATGAAATTTTTCGATATACTATAAAATGACTTTTTTCATGAAATTTTTCGATATACTGTAAAATGACTTTTTTTCATGAAATTTTTCGATATACTATACTTCGACTTTTTTTCATGAAATTTTTCGATATACTATGAAATTACTTTTTTTCATGAAATTTTTCGATATACTATAAAATGACTTTTTTCATGAAATTTTTCGATATAATATACTGACTTTTTTTCATGAAATTTTTCGATATAATATACTATGACTTTTTTTCATGAAATTTTTCGATATACTATACTTCGACTTTTTTTCATGAAATTTTCGATATACTATAAAATGACTTTTTTTCATGAAATTTTTCGATATACTATAAAATGACTTTTTTCATGAAATTTTTCGATATACTATAAAATGACTTTTTTTCATGAAATTTTTCGATATACTATACTTCGACTTTTTTTCATGAAATTTTTCGATATACTATAAAATGACTTTTTTTCATGAAATTTTTCGACATACTATAAAATTACTTTTTTTCATGAAATTTTTAGACATACTATAAAATTACTTTTTTTCATGAAATTTTTCGATATACTATAAAATCACTTTTTTTTCATGAAATTTTTCGATATACTATACTATAACATTTTTCATGAAATTTTTCGATATACTATACTTCGACTTTTTTTCATGAAATTTTTCGATATACTATGAAATTACTTTTTTTCATGAAATTTTTCGATATACTATAAAATGACTTTTCATGAAATTTTTCGATATAATATACTGACTTTTTTTCATGAAATTTTTCGATATAATATACTATGACTTTTTTTCATGAAATTTTTCGATATACTATAAAATGACTTTTTTCATGAAATTTTTCGATATACTATAAAATGACTTTTTTTTCATGAAATTTTTCGATATACTATACTTCGACTTTTTTTCATGAAATTTTTCGATATACTATAAAATTACTTTTTTTCATGAAATTTTTCGACATACTATAAAATTACTTTTTTTCATGAAATTTTTAGACATACTATAAAATGACTTTTTTTCATGAAATTTTTCGATATACTATAAAATCACTTTTTTTCATGAAATTTTTCGATATACTATACTATAACATTTTTCATGAAATTTTTCGATATACTATACTTCGACTTTTTTTCATGAAATTTTTCGACATACTATAAAATTACTTTTTTTCATGAAATTTTTCGACATACTATAAAATGACTTTTTTTCATGAAATTTTTCGACATACTATAAAATGACTTTTTTTCATGAAATTTTTCGATATACTATAAAATGACTTTTTTCATGAAATTTTTCGATATGCTATAAAATGACTTTTTTCATGAAATTTTTCGATATGCTATACTATAACTTTTTTTCATGAAATTTTTCGATATACTGTAAAATGACTTTTTTTCATGAAATTTTTCGATATACTATACTTCGACTTTTTTTCATGAAATTTTTCGATATACTATGAAATTACTTTTTTTCATGAAATTTTTCGATATACTATAAAATGACTTTTCATGAAATTTTTCGATATAATATACTGACTTTTTTTCATGAAATTTTTCGATATAATATACTATGACTTTTTTTCATGAAATTTTTCGATATACTATAAAATGACTTTTTTCATGAAATTTTTCGATATACTATAAAATGACTTTTTTTTCATGAAATTTTTCGATATACTATACTTCGACTTTTTTTCATGAAATTTTTCTATATAATATAAAATTACTTTTTTTCATGAAATTTTTCGACATACTATAAAATTACTTTTTTTCATGAAATTTTTAGACATACTATAAAATGACTTTTTTTCATGAAATTTTTCGATATACTATAAAATCACTTTTTTTCATGAAATTTTTCGATATACTATACTATAACATTTTTCATGAAATTTTTCGATGTACTATAAAATGACTTTTTTTCATGAAATGTTTCGATATACTATACTTCGACTTTTTTTCATGAAATTTTTCGATATACTATGAAATTACCTTTTTTCATGAAATTTTTCGACATACTATAAAATGACTTTTTTTCATGAAATTTTTCGATATACTATAAAATGACTTTTTTCATGAAATTTTTCAATATAATATACTGACTTTTTTTCATGAAATTTTTCGATATACTATAAAATGACTTTTTTTCATGAAATTTTTCGATATACTATAAAATGACTTTTTTTCATGAAATTTTTCGATATACTATAAAATTACTTTTTTCATGAAATTTTTCGATATAATATACTATGACTTTTTTTCATGAAATTTTTCGATATACTATAAAATGACTTTTTTTCATGAAATTTTTCGATATACTATAAAATGACTTTTTTCATGAAATTTTTCGACATACTATATTATGACTTTCTTTAATAAAATGATTCAACATACTATACTATGACGTTTTTTAATAATATTTATCGGCATACTATACTATGAAGTCTTTTCATGACATTTTTCGACAACTATACTATGACTTTTTTTCAACACACTAAACTATGACATTTTTATGACTTTTTTTTACAACGTACTATTTTTTACTATACTATGACTTTTTCATTGTTTTTTTCATGACATAATACACCATAACATTTTCATGACTGTCTTTATGGCATACTATATTATGAAACATTTTTTATATTACATTTTTATGACATATTATTCCAGGGGTTCTCAAAGTTTTGATGACTGACTGACAGGTGTTTAATGGCATTGGAACAGTTGTCCACATACTTTGGCCATGTAATGTAGTATGTATGCTTTTATTGCATGTTTAACCCCTCGAAACCTGTAAAAAGTTGCAAAAAACGAAGTAAAAAAAAAACCCATTTGTGCTGTTGTTCAAAGCAACTAACAACACACAGCTCGTGAGTACTTACAGGAGTCCTCAATCTTTATGAGGGGGTTCGTCAAGATGGGTGTGATGGGTGCTGAAGGGACAGTCTGAGGTGACTGAGGGGGGGTGACAGCGGGGGAGGGGATTGAAGGGCTGTCTGAGGTACTCCCCTCTGCTTCCTTCCCCTTCTCCCTCTACAGAGGAGCCCCAGCAGAGGAATGACAAGGCATGCAACGAAAATACACGTGATGGCATCAACAGAAATTAAAATGCAACATAACCAATGAAGAAACAGAAGATAATGAACAACAAAATCAATAATTTATGATAAAATCAGCTGGATGGAGAAGATGGAGGCTTGAACAAAAGAGGGAGAAAAGCGCACAAACTCAGGGGAGGAAAGGATGAGAGATGAAGGACTTGGCGGTGCATTTGTAGCTCTTAAAACGGTTGTTTGTTTTGTGTGTGAAACCCTTTGAAATATCAGTGTTGATGACTTTAAAATCTCAGATCATGAGCTGCATTGTAGGTTAGAAAAAGTCTTCCAGCCATTTCAAAACCTTGTTAGTAAAGGCTGCAAGCATGACTGCAAAATCAAGACTTAGCTGTTGAAAAGCTCAGATTTTTGAGTTTGTATGTTTGGTTTCTGAAGTAGGGAGGACATTTCTGATCCACCAACCAACCAACTAACTAATTCATTAATTAATGAATTAATTAATTAATTAAAAATTCTATCTCCTGCATTTCTATACATTTATATGAATCTAGAAAATTATTATATTCTTAAAACTGTGAACATTTGCACACTAATATTTTACACATTCCATCTTCTTCAGTTTTACAGCTCTTTTCATTTTTAAAAATATATATTTTACCTAATTTTTATTGCAGATTTCTATTTTATATTAATATTTGCTTGACTTGTTTATTTTTCTTTTCTCTTACTATGTTTATTGTGACCGTTACGCACCAAAACACCAGGGAAATGAATATAAAATATACATTGCTGCATTATTAATGCACTAATACTACATATGTTTCCATGATACAGACCTGATATTATTTCATACTATTTTATTTGACATTATGATAAATAATCTTCACTACAAAGTTCACTGTTCTTATTATTATTATATTATTATTATATACATTTCTCTAAAGGATCTGGTGATCTCGTGCTGCGTTCAGGTACTATATCACGAGTGGAAACTGTTTTTCTAAAGAAAATAGACGAGCAAACTCTCCATCGATGCAGACAAAAAGATTTGGCCATGCAACCAGCAGAACTGGCAGGACAGGATAACATGAAGAAGGGCAACTACGATACACTAATAATAAAGAATTGAATCTAGTGTTTTTAACATGGAGTTTGGTTGTGATGTATTTACCCTTCTGCCTCCACCTCCGGGGACGTGGCCGATGTTGTCAAGAGAGCCGATCTTAGACTGAACTTTGAACTCCAGCTTCTCATTTTTTATCTCGATATTTCCACCACCTGATGAAAACAGAACATATAGCACCATTATTAATACGTTTAAGAAATATATATATATATAAACATACATTTTAAAAGTATGGACAAGAGACAGGTAACATAAAACGTAAAAGTCCTGCACTAAAAGTACGAACACAAACCTGGCTTATGACGCATGTTGACTTTTGATCCACATTTCGATTGAACGTTGGTCAGATCAATCTTTTTGTGCACAATCTGAACCTGTGAAGGCGACAAAACAGGGAGCAGAAACAATTCAATTTAAAGCAACACATGTCACTCTAAACTATAAAGTTTACATGCAGCTACAGATTAACTGGTGCTAAAAAACAGACCTGTTAGTTTTCTACAACCGTTACCGGGAAGGAAACACACATCAATAAAACACTACATGAAGACAAACTGGGTTATATATTAAAGTCTTGGACTAGAATCGGTGAGGATTTTTTTATAAAAGAAATACAGAAAAATTATCCAGTTTCTTGTTAAAAACATTTAGTAATAAGTTAAATCAGGGGTCCGCAACCTTTACTATCAAAAGAGGCATTTAAGACAAAAAAAATCTGTCTTGAGCCGCAAAACATTTAAGCATTGTGATGAAGGTAACACAGTTTATAGTCTATATATATAGTATATAAGTCTAATGCAGTGAGGACCAAAGAGACAATGTACTACGGAGTATTAGGACCACATTGAGGGAAAAACATCTGAGATTTACGGAATAAAGTCAGAATATTACGAGGATAAAGTCATAACTTTACGAGAAAAAAAGTTGTAATTTTTATGAGAATAAAGTCATAACTTTACGAGAATAAAATCATAACTTTACGAGAATAAAGTCTTAGCTAAGAGGAAATAAAGTCGTAATATTACGAGAAAAAGTCATAACTTTACAAGAAAAAAGTCATATTACGAGAATAAAGTCATAACTAAGAGAAAAAAAGTCGTAATATTACGAAAAATAAAGTCATAACTTTACCAAAAAAAAATCGGAATATTACCAGAATAAAATCATAACTTTACGAGAAAAAAGAAAATAACACGTAAAATTACTACTTTATAATAATGACTTTATTCTTATAATACTACGACTTTTTTTCTCGTAAACCTATGACTTTATAAACATAATATTACAACTTTTTTCTCTTATATTTATGACTTTATTCGTGAAATCTCAGATTTATTATTTTTCCTCAATGTGGCCCTAATACTCCGTCGTACCGTCGTACCATAGACCTACAACAATGACGAATAAAAATTAAAATGTAAACAAAAAACAGTTATTCATTTCCATTTTTAAAACTCCACAGGGAGCCACTGGAGAGGCGCTAAAGAGCTGCAGGTGGCTGACCCCTGGGTTAAATCGATCACGCACTGCTCGTGGTGTTGTAGATATAAAAAGCCATATTTCTGATCCGTGCATCACAGAGTCTCGTCTCTCCTGTCTGACTGTCTCGTAACACAAAGCGCTCAGTCTCCCTGCTGAGGTCATCTCAGTGCTCATCTCAACAGGCACAGTTTGGACAGAGACTCTTTGTTACAGCGCAGAGACTCTCTCTCTCTTTATGACACAATTAGTTCTCGTCACCACAAGGGAATTAATTATTTCTCTTTATAGATTTTCTGCTAGTAAAAAAAATAAATATCCGATCTTCCAACTTGAGGCAGTTTGACTAAAACAAAAACCACACACAGGATTCATGCATGTTTGTTTTGAGGGGCCAGTTTGGGTGGTAAAACTTTCTGATCACAGTCAAACCGACAAGCACAGATTCAACAGAGTTATCAAGCTTACAGAAGACCATGAGCATTACATAACACCGTAGAAGCACTGTGAGCACTGCACCAACCAAAAGATTCAACTAATTAACATCTAACAGTACAGACAAAACTACTGGGAGAAAAATACATCTATAGCAGTGGTGGAGGAAGTATTCAGAATACCACACTGTAAAAAATACTCTGTTACAGGTTAAAGTCCTTCAAGTATTATCAGAAAAATGTACTTAAAGTATTAAAACTGTGACTGTTTGACTTTTATGTATTGTATCATTAGAATTGTATTACTCATGCATTAATGTAAAAGCAGGATTTTACTGTTGTAGTTGGTTGAGGTGCATTTGTATTAGAGCTGTCAAAGTTCACGCAATAATAACTCATTAATACAAATTTGTTTTAACGCTACAAACGTTTAATGCAACTTGTGATTTTTAGGCTCAATTTAAAGCTAGAGTGAAGATACTGACATCCTATGAAACTAGAAAAACCTAAAGAATCCATCGGTAACAACCAGGTCATACCAGCTTTTCATGAAGGAGGCTAAATAACGCTCCAAACCTACGTTAAATTTTGGCGAGGAAAAACTGACATGGACAATATCTGTCATTGTTTTGTGTTGTTAATTGATTTCCAGTAATAAATATATACATATATTTTCATAAAGCAGCATATTTGCCCACTCCCATGATAATAAGAGTATTAAATACTTGACAAATCTCCCTTTAAGGTTCATTTAGAACAGACAAAAAATGAAATTAATTTGCAATTAAATATTTCAATCGATTGACAACCCTGAATTTTATATAAGACGACATTTTCTATTTTGGATTAATCTGCTGATTATTTTCTACATCAATCGACTGATTGTTTGGTTTCTAAAAATTCAGAAAATACTGAGAAATGTCATGATGTGACCACAAATTTATTCAGTTTACTGTCATTTAAAACAAAGAAAAAGCAGCTAAACCATGAAACATTTTGGCATTTTTCTTAATTTGATTAATTTTCTGTCGATCAACTAATGGACTAATCATTTCATCCCTAATTGTGTAAACCGTTGGGTAGCTTAATATATAACAATGCATCATATTTTATTAACTCTGCATATGTTTTGTACGTAAACTAAAGCTGTCAAATAAACAAATAAATGTAGTAAAGTAAAATATTAAAGTTGCATAAAATAAAGAAAAGTACAAGTACTTGGTACTTACCAAATTTATAAAAATCTAATTTTTTTGTGGCATTTCATGAGTTGAAAATGACTCAAACGCCGTCTACTGTTTCAAGGCCAATTAGAGATTGAGTCGACTGGTTGGAACTAATCTATGTCATTAAATTTATATTAAAAAAATAATATTAATGCCTTTAATCAGTCACTGAGCAACTTTGCATTTGTTGTACTTGAGTAAATGTACTTGGTTACGCTCCACCACTGCTCTCTGGTTTAGTGCTACTCTAAGTCATCAGTATGAAATGCTCATGCCTGTGTATTAATGATAAAACTGTTAATAGGAGGTGTTAACAGTGTTGGAGTATCGAGGTCAGGAGGGTTGAACACACACAGGAGGTTTCGTGCACGCTGACATCCTGCTCCTTTGTGAAGATGCATTCAAGAGAAGCAACAAGGAGGCCACGGGCCAAACCCCTCATCTACTCACATTGCCACCACCGGGTACATGTTTTATATTATCTTTGGAGCCGCACCGGGACTGCACATTGCTTAAGTCCAGCTTCTTTTCAAGAATTTGTACCTGGAAAGTTGATATGAGAGACGGTTATCCTGGGCTGCGAGAGAGGACCAGTGCTGGAGAGGAAACTAGATCTAACTAGGGAACATGGCTGATTAAAGAGGACGGGAGGGACCTTTAACTTATTCTTAACTAGGATTTGTGTGATGATCTGAACTGCTGAGATACTCAAGACTCTCCCGATGAGGAGATCCCTCACATTACCACTTCATGTACATGTCTGATATTGTCTTTAATCACTATGATCCACCTTCAGGTCAAGTATTTCAGAGGTTAAGAAGGTCAATTATTCCAAAAGTGAAAGTCAAGAACGAGACTCCTCACCTTGCCTCCACCAGGAGTGTGCTTTAGGTTGTCTTTAGATCCACAACGAGCTTGGACGTTAGCCAAGTCCATCTTCTTATCGAGGATTTGGACCTGCAGAAGTTCGAGAAAGAAAAATAAAAGTCTTCAGAATATTAAAATGAGAAAAGAAGATTCAGCCGGAGGGGGGATCCGCCCAGAATGGAGGACATAAGATGTTCGAGGGATGAAGACTGGAATGTTTTGGAGAGGTGGGATGTGGCACAATGAACAATCCATTAGATTTTGATGGCGATCTGGATCATGATCCAGATTCAGGAATATTTTTACGGATTCCTACACATGCGCAGTGTGACTGATGACGCGTTGATTATGCGTGACCCCGCCTCAACCCTTCTGAGAGCAGAGAGATACGTGTGTGGATGTGTGTGCAGGACCTGCTGGCCGTCCGTGGTGAGATAGAACAAAGCGGTAGATGACAGGATGAGAGACAACGTAGTGTAACGTTATACAGACATAACAAGGCTGCTGAATGAGAGAGGCATCCGCCGATACGTTACACGGAAACACACCGTGTTTAAAACAAGCCAACCACCTCACGATACCGCCAGCTGTGAGCTGTGATCTGTTTTTAAAGTCAGGCACCTTGGCGGAGGTCTGCGCTCTCCGAGTGCCATTCTAGTTGCGTTCTGTGTTAAAGTATTCATGACAAAAACAATGGTTCAAAAATATATATTGACGTGAGCAATGCTTGCATGAAAAATGAGCGTCCCTGGTGTCTAAAAGCCTTATAAGGACGGCAGCTTTAATGAAATGAGTCAAAAATATGTATGTTTGTCACACTGGTTTGATTTAACCACTGCAGATACTACTGGGGGTATTCTAATATCTTTAGTGCATGAAAATACAAATATTATGCAGAATGTGACAGTTATTGAACCAGGACAGGTGAGACCCAAAAAGCTATATTTGATGCGCATTAAAGCAGCTTTTGGTTAAATGCACTTTGAGCTATTAGTGAGCTGAGAACAAACAAAAAAAAATCTAATATTTCTTATTGAGCAGATTGTGACTGTACAGATTCCATCCAGAAGTCCATCTTCTTTTCATGTATTTTAAAATAAAAATAATAAGAGAGCACTTTCTTCTTCTTCTTCTTCTTCTTTTTTACCAAAAGTTGGTTTCCGATGATCTTAACTGTAGAGAAACTCAAGAGTTGGGTGTTGAGTTCATCCCTCAGTTACTCACATTGCCGCCACCGGGTTCATGTTTCACATTGCCTTTGGAGCCACACTTAGACTGGACACTACTATAGTCCACCTTCTGATCAAGGATTTGCACCTGGAAGAATGAAAACGTCAGCTTTTAGATTTTTTGAGCGGAGACGACGGTTCGACACATTAAGTTGTGAAGCGTGAGAGAGATAACTTTGTGTATAACATGCAGGTTGAGAGGTGATGTTGTGTCAGAGAGGACGAGAGAGATAACACTGGCCTACTCCAAACTGGTCTTCCTCTCATTTCCTTTTAGGACCAAATACAGGAATCATTGCACTCAGTAAAGATGAAGTATTTATGCTCATCCTCTCTTCTGGGTGTTTGATCTGTCGTTTAAACGTCAGGGGTAACTTTCAATGATTTATTTTTGGTCCATAAATATCACAACACAAGATCCTTTAAATTTCAGCAGTAAAACATCAGACACATAACTGTAGTTTAAACCAAATTAGAACAAAGACTTTGCAGTGCTTTTAATGCTAAAATGGACCACACATACACACACACACACACACACACACACACACACACAAACACACTGTACACAAACACTCACACTTAAAGCACAGTGGACTGTATTAATCAGACAGCACTGGAAACATCAAAAGGCAGATTGGAGTTTTAGTTCCTAAAACATTTCTCAGAGACTCTGGAGGCAGAAATACGCTGATTGGCTGATTCAAATCTCAGTGGGAGGAGCCAGTTTTTAACCCTATTTTTAATTTTTTTATTTTGGCTGAAATCTTTTTTTATTTTATTTTTTAAATTTTCATCACAAAAAAAAGTAACATCTACAGACAGAAACACAAACATACCAACCCCACATACAGAATAATAATAATACAAAAATAACTAAAATTAAATAATACATACCAACCCTTTTTAAACCGAGTGAAGACGGACGGAAGGCAGAGTTGCAAAGTCCGCTTATTATAATTGGTAGTCGCAGGTTGTGTTTTTTTGGGCTTGTTTCTAAAGTCACTCTCTCATCTTCAACCTCTTATACGGGTTGGGTCGCGGGGGCAACAGCTCCAGCAGGGGACCCCAAACCTCCCTTTCCCGGGCCACATTAACCAGCTCTTACTGGGGGATCCCGAGGCGTTCCCAGGCCAGTGTGGAGATATAATCTCTCCACCTAGTCCTGGGTCTTCCCCGTGGCCTCCTCCCAGCTGGTTGTGCCTGGAACACCTCCCTAGGTAGGCGCCCAGGTTAGGGGGGCATCCTTACTAGATGCCCGAACCACCTCAGCTGGCTCCTTTCAACGCAAAGGAGTAGCGTCTCTCACGGATGACTGAGCTTCTCACCCTATCTCTAAGGGAGACGCCAGCCACCCTCCTGAGAAAACACATTTCGTCCGTTTTTACCCGCGATCTAGTTCTATGGGTCATCACCCAACCCTCATGACCAGAGGTGAGAGTAGGAACGAAGATTGACCGGTAGATCGAGAGCTTTGAAATGCACTCAAAATGTCTTTTAAGACCACAAAGGGCACCTTTAAGTTTACATTCCAACTTCTTAAATATGTATGTATTAATACCATGTGCCTTTTATCAGGAAACGTCAAAAACTGTGTGTATTTCTGCCTCCAGAGCTCCGATCTAAACCTCCAATCTGCAGACTACAGGAGAGACCTGGACTGCAGTATGAGGTGTAACAGCTGGAGAGTCAGAGTCAGGTTTACCTTTCCACCTCCAGGCTGGTGCTTCATGTTCTCTGTGGAGCCGATCTTGGACCGGACGTGCTTCAGGTCCGGCATGGGCGCCGCCGCCGCAGCCAGAGGGGCCGGCGGGCGGCTCTTCAGTGAGCCGGGGGATTTGGGCGTAGAACGCACCACTGCGATCTTCTTCACTTTGTTGGCCTCGGCCGCCGCCTTCGCAGACTGCGCTTGGCTATTGGGAGATTTTGGAGTGCCGGGGCTGTTCTGTCCACTCCCGTCTTAAGCAATCGGAAGAAGTGACGAGTCAGAAGTTTCACACAACTCAAACAGTGGTGGATGAAAGGAAAATAATAAATAGAAATATAAACAGACTAGGAGCTCTACCGGCTAAAAGCTGACCAAGTCTGATCCAGGACTGGATCAGACTGTGGCGTTGTGCCCATGCAACGCTAAAAGTGACCTCTAATGATTCTCTGTTTTTATTACCTTTTTCATTTTTTGGAGTGGGAGGTTTCTTGGCACTAGCTGTATCACAAAGAATATGACACATCATAAGCAATCCTTAAATCTTACTCCTTATAAAAATAAAAAAAATCACATAAATAGAAAAATGAAAAGGATGTAAATGAAATGAAAAGACTTAAAAGTAAAGTTTTCGTTCCGTACCTGGTTGAGCTGCAGTTCTGACAGAAGGTTTGGCTCCTGGGGTTTGAGACTTTGCACCACCGAGACTCTGAAAATCAACAAAACGGCCGAAAGGTTTAGTTTTAAGCAGAGAGCTCAGAAAGCTGCTTTTATTCTACTTGCATTAGACCAGGGGTCAGCAACCTCTTTAGCCCCTCTCCAGTGGCTCCCTGTGGATTTTTAAAAATGGAAATGAATAACTGTTTTTGGTTTACATTTTACTTTTTATTTATCATTGTTGTAGGTCTATGGTACGACGGTACGACGGAGTGTTAGGGCTACATTGAGGAAAAAATAAATAAATCTGAGATTTCAAGAATAAATTCATAATATTATGAGAATTAAGTCATAATATTATAAAGAAGTAATTTTACGTGTTATTTTCTTTTTTTCTCGTAAACTTCTGACTTTTTTCTCGTAAAGTTATGACTTTATACTCGTACTATTACGACTTTTTTATCGTAAAGTTATGACTTTATTCTCGTAATATTACGACTTTTTTTATCGTAAAGTTATGACTTTATTCTCGTAATATTACGACTTTTTTTATCGTAAAGTTATGACTTTATTCTCGTAATATTACGACTTTTTTTATCGTAAAGTTATGACTTTAGTCTCGTTATATTACAACTTTTTTTCTCATAAAGTTATGACTTTATTCCCGGAATATTATTACTTTATTCTGTAATCTAATCGATGTGGCCCTAATACTCCGTCGTACATTGTCTCTTTGGCCCTCACTGCATTAGACTTATATACTATATACTCAGACTATAAACTGTGTTACCTTCATCACAATGATCAAATGTTTTGCGGCTCCAGACAGATTCATTTTTTGATAGAAAAGGTTGCTGACCCCTGCATTAGACAAAATCATAGAAATCTGATCTGGTGGAGGAAATGAGAGTCAAACTGTAATCAGTGATGAATGGATGAGTCTTTGGTTAGTGTTTATAGTAATTAACAATAAAAGAAATGTTAGTATGGATGCATTTATATTTCCTTGACCTCTCAAACAAGACGAGGAAACTGAGCATCCATCCGTCCGTCGTCTTTAACAACCTGAACTCAGCTCAGGTGTGAACTCTCAGCTGCGTTCAGAGCCGTACTTACTCCGGGCTGCCTGGGCCCTGTGCTGCTGGCTTTAACGGGGATGGAGCTGGGCCCGTTTCGGGAGGAGGCGTGTGTTTTGTTGCCCTTGGTGACTACGGATGGTCTTTTAAGGGAAGAGGTTGGTTTGATGGCAGTTTGAGTCTTTTTCATGAGGAGGAAAAAAATGGATAAAAGAAAACAAAAGAAGTTCTAATGATCATGAACAGAAAATGATTTAACAAATGAAAAATGATGGAAAAGAATGATTGTATTTCACAGATGAAAGGATTATTCCGGTTTATTACAACGTGGGCCTTATTTTCATCGCCTTTTTAAAAAGCGGCACGACAAAAACAAAGTCTGACGGGAAAAGTAACATGCAACAAATGCTTCAAATAAATGACAAAATACGTCAATTGAGCGTTTTAGTTTCTTTTAGCTCATTGTTTTGTTTTTATGGACCACAACATTCAGCATCAGCGTAGTTTCAAGCATAGAGTTGTTCCAACACCAGTATCAGAAATGCGTCCGATATTGCCCAAAATTCAGGATCGTGTATCGGCGAGTACGCCAGTCAGTGCACCGATCCGATACTAGGGTTTCCGCCGGGCCTGAGATGACTTCACGCCAGTCCAAAGCATCGGGGAATTATGTATTTTTAAGATGTTTTTTATACTAAAATGTGTTATGCAAACTCCTTTAATGAATAACTCAGTGCGCAGGTTGTGTGTTTAACGTTAGCGAGTGTCTGCGTTTGCGGATCCACGTTTCCAGATCAATGGTACAATAACTGGTAGAAAAGATGCAACAAAAATATGCTCCAACTTGTAATAAACCAGAATGATCCCTTTAATAAAAGAAATGATGATAGTGTTGTCGGTCACGTACCTTATCTGCAGAGCCGTTATCCATCTTCGCTTGAGCTACAGACAGAAGAGAGAAGCAGGTTTTTTAATATCTTTCATTTCTTCTTTTATTTCCTCCCATGTAAGACCTTTGCTACCAGGTGTGTGCCTAAACACATTCACACAGCAAAGAAACCAAATCAAATGTCGGTGATATGCAGCATGCATGGTGACACAAAGTGCTTGTGGAAACCAAATAAAGTGGATTTTTTTCAGGGGGGGCCGCATGACCAGCAGAGTGAGCAGAGATGGAGACATGAAACAAAAAGTGGGAATGGGAGGACAACAAGCTTCTCCTCGGGTCAAAAAGTTAACGTCCAATAGAAACAACTCGGAGGGGGGGGGAGTGCAGCATGGCATACAGTAGAAGCTGCGTTGTAAAAGAAAGAAGTGGAAGGAGTTAAACTGAAGAGGACTCTGAACTGGTGAATATAACGGCAAACAGACCTTTGAAAATAGGGACCGGCACCATAGACTTTCTGGCTGTAGAGCTTACGGGGGGAGTTTTCTGGAGCTCGGCGGTACCGGTGGTCTGAGCCACACTCATGCTCCTCATGTCTGAGTCATCAGAAATGTCAGGCTTTGAATAGTCGGCCCTGTGTAACGATGAGTCACTGCTGCTGTTTTCAGCCGCCGTGTCAGATGGCATTTCGGTTAAAAGGTTCTCGGAAATGTTTCTCTGTAGATCTTCTGAATGAGAGTCAAAGTGTGACAGACTTTCTTGAGTTTCTGGGATGTTTTTGGACTTTGAAGCTGCTCCATCTTGTTCGAGCTCTTCTCCTTGATTAACCCACAAGCTTCTGTCTCCGATGGACGTCAGGTCTTCCAAAGCCGCGCTGCGAACTAAAGACATCCCGGACAGATTGCTCATTTCATTCAGGCACTCCGCGGCGTCGAGGCTGCTCGCCCTCAGAGAATCCGAGGCTCCGTTCCGCTCGGGGCTCCCCCCGTTGTCCCGTCTTATCTCCGACCCGCAGCCGAGGTCTTCAGAGGCCCATAAAGACTCACTTAGCCTCTTTCCACACTCCCCCAGCAACTCATTTCCTGGGTCCAAGGGGCAGGAAGCTCCCATGAAGTCAACAGCTCCGGCTACAGCAGGATTTGATCCGTCGCCCGCAAACGCAAACTCATTGCGGACTCCAGTAGCACCAGGCTTTGCTAATTTGTTTGGAAAGCAGATTAATGATGACATTCAAAGCACTCGTTTTCCATCTCCCCATTGAAACAAAAAAATAATAATTAAAGAACTGGACAACTGATGTCCAGGAGAAAAATAAAAAAAAGACTATTTTAATATTTCATTAAATAGAAAAACTGAGAGAGCTATAAAAAGGTGAAGATGCAAGACGTGATCAATGGTGGAAAAAAACCTTCACATGAAAGTAAAATGAGATGGAAATGGACATTAATGCATCACACCGGGGTGACAGACGACAGATGATGCATTCCAGTGAACATAATGAACAACACACCACTAAAATGTGCATTTTCATTGTAAAAATGTGATTAAAATATGAAATAAAGTCTTTCTGAAGTCCTTCTGGAAACTGTAAAATAATGCAGTCCCCCCCAAAAACCTTTGAAATAAACTATTAAAGAGCTATAAAAAGAGTCTGGAGTGTGACACCACAACAACTATGAACTTTTACAGTGTATAATAAAAATTATACGTAATAAATTAATACAATTATTTATTTATATAAACTAAACTAAAAAAATAAAAATCACTAAATTTGCCAATTAATAATTATATTTCCCTATTTTGCCTTTAAATTGCGAATCAATAATTAAGCTTTAAAATTTAATCTCAAAATTAATAACATTTTAAAATGTTATTTTTTGCGATATTCTACTTCATAATTAATTTGTTTCCTACTTTAATATTTAAGAAATCTGAATGCGCTGCCTAAAAGTTTTATATAAGTTTTATATATATATATATTTGTATATATATATATATTTATATATAAGTATATATATAATTTATATATATATATATGTTTATATATATATATATATAACATATATATGTATATAATTTTGAATTGTATTTGTATTTATACATATTTTTAAGTTTTGTTTAGTAATACGGAATTTAACTGCAAATGCAATTAATCAATCTCTTTTTAAATGGTTTAATTTATCAATTAGTTCAAATTAAACCCTGTAAAAGTCTATAATTATTCAGGACAGAATGAGGAAATAGAATTATGAATTGATAAATTAATTTTATATATATACTGTGTATATGTATATTTTTATATATATTTTTTAAATGTATATATGCATTAATATTTTTTATTTTATTTATATTTATATATATTTTTTAGTTTAGTTTAGTAATACAGAATCAATCAATCTAAAATTACCTTTTAAAATGGTTTAATTTATTAATTAATTCTCTTTAAACCCTGTAAAAGTCTATAATTATTCAGATATCACACATACTATGAAAACAGATAGTAGAGAACATCTGTCTGTCCACCTGGAGTTCTAACTGTATTCGTATCTATCTCCTGCAGTAAATAAATACAGTCTAAGTGCGATATCAATAAAACATAAAACAGCCTACCTGTTGAAGCTGCGGCTCCTGCTCCTGCTCCTGCTTAAACATGTTGAGACAAATGGAAAAAGATATTAGTAATGAGTTTCTGTCATTCATAACTGATCGATACACTCACTCACTGCAAAGAAATCAATACAAAGCCCGCAAACAGCATGTCTTCGGTTAATGCAGGAAGCCCATAGCAAAATAACTGTTAAATATGTCAGTCAAAAACATAGAGATCAATATGCAATCAATCAGGTTTCCACCAGTCTGACGTGGTGCAGCAGCACCACCACCTAAGCTGGTGCTCCATGTGGTGCTTCAGCTGGTTTTAACATTATTCTGGTGTTCCCCACCACTGGGAGCGGTGCATCTGTTTAACAGATCACTTGAGTCTTAAATCTGCCTGTGGGTTTGGCACATTCCCTTCATTCTGAAATAGCCAGGATGTAACCATCTTTTTATTTTTAAAAAAAGGGACATGTTTGAGTCTGTTTATGATCATGTTGAAGCAAATTATCAACCGTCAGAGTGAGCACGGAGAAAAGAAGAAGCCAAAGAACAAAAACACTCTTTTTCCAATTATGATGCTGAAAGAAAAAGATAGTAAGCTTCATTTGACAAACACAAGAGCAGCTTTGGTTATAAAAAACTTAAAGGAGCAGTTCAACACTTATTCGCTTTCTTGCAGCAAGTTAGAGGAAAAGATCGACACCACTCTCACATCTGTACGTTCAATATGAAGCCACAGCTAGCAGCCGTTCAAGCTCTATAATTAACATGTTGTTTGTTTAATCCACAAAAAAAAAAAGTATAAAAAACAACAACTTGCAGTTTTATGGAGGAGTTATATCTTGGTCGCCTGGCAACATCAAGATGGCGACAAGAGTTCAGGAAGTTACAGCTAACGGTTAAGAAATAGTCGGGCAAATAACCCCCTGTAAAATAAAAAATTAACATTTTTACACTTGTGTGGATTAAACAAACGAAATAAAACACGTTGATTACCTTTAAAAATAAAATCAATTCAATTATAATCACTTAACTAATTACACAACAACAAAATAAATGACATCACTTGTTACTCCATCAAATGTCCCTTTAAACAACTCCATAGCTGCCACGTTAACACGTCACATATTCTGTATTTAACACGTGAAATAAAAAAACAAGACGTTGTCGTTTAACAAGCAGCGAGGTGACAGTTTGGACGGATATACTGCCCATCAACAGCCAGCTTAACGTTAGCCCCACTGACTTCAAATAGCACTCCTGAATGGAAGATTACCAGAGGCTAACGTGTGGCTAGCAACACACAACAACATGCAATTGATCGATTAGTCAATTGAAAGGAAATTAATCGGCAACTATTCTGATAATCCATTAATGGTTTTAGTCCTTTTTCAAGCAAAAATACCAAATATTTGATGGTTCCAGGATCTCAAATGTGAGAATTTGCTGCTTTATATTAAAGCTAATTGAATATTTTGGGGTTTTAGACCAGTTAGTCAGACAAAACAAGACATTTGTGGCATCATATTGTGGTTTTTCACTGTTTTCTAATGTTTCATAGACCAAATTATTATTTTATTTATTGAGAAAATAACCAGTAGTTGCAGACCTACTCATACGGCTGCCAAACACAGTTTATTATTGAGCTTTAGAGCTGCTGGTAGGCAGATTTTAATACCTTTGGACAGAGCTAGGCTAGTAGTTTCCCCCTGTTTCCAGTCTTTATGCTAAGCTAAACTCAGCAGCTGCTGGCTGTAGCTTCATATTTATAATAACGTGTGAGATTTGTTAATCTTTTCAAGCAAGAAAGCAAATATATTTCCCAAAATGTCAAAACCAACTGAATGCAGAAACAGCAGAAAAGAGGCAGGCGCTCAGAGACCGGAGGCGTACCGAGCTGCCCCTCGTCTTCACATGAGGCGCTCTCTATTTCTGAGAGCTCAGGACCTTCAGCTTCAACAGCGGCTGACTCTGCAGACGTCTCTGCTGCTGCTGCAGGATTAAATGATGTCAGTCAGTCAGAAGAGAAGGAATAGTTCAACTCTAGATCTCAGCCTAATCTGACAGACTATCCTCAGGTCTAGTAAACGACACCTCCTGACCTCCTGTTGTGGTATTTCTCACGTTTGAAGGAGCTGTTTAACAGATCAAGGAGTGTTCTCAACCTGCTGACCCTCGTCTCCGCCACGCTGTGGACTCTCAGTGTCTATGATCATAGCTGGCTGGACTCAGACTGGACAGCAGCTACTGAGGATAACCCTCACAGGCTCAGAGAGACATTATCCTCCATGTTCATCAGACATGTGGGGCTGAAAAGGTGGGACCAAGTCTCTGTTTTACTAGTTACAGGTCTCAAGTCTTTGCACTCAAGTCCCAAGTTAAGACTGACAAATCCCAAGTCAAGACAGGCAAGTCCAAAATAAAGTCCCAGGTCAAGACAGGCAAGTCCCAAGTCAAGTCCCAAGTCAAGTTCCAGGTCAAGACAGGCAAGTCCCAGGTCAAGTCCCAGGTCAAGACAGGCAAGTCCCAAGTCAAGTCCCAGGTCAAGAAAAGCAAGTCCCAAGTCAAGACTGAAAAGTTCCAAGTCAAGTCCCAAATGAAGACTGAAAAGTCCAGAGTCAAGTCCCAAATCAAGACAGGTAAGTCTTTCGTACAGTCCCAAGTGAAGACTGACAAGTCTCGAGTCAAGTCCCAAATCAAGACAGACAAGTCCTAAGTCAAGAACCAAGTGAAGACTGACAAGTCCCGAGTCAAGTCCCAACTCAAGACAGGCAAGTCCGGAGTCAAGACTCAAGTGAAGACTGACAAGTCCCGAGTCAAGACTGACAAGTCCCGAGTCAAGTACCAAGCCAAGACAGGCAAGTACGGAGTCAAGAGCCAAGTCAAGACTGACAAGTCCCAAGTGAAGTCCCAAATCAAGACAGGCAAGTCTCGGGTCAAGTCCCAAGTCAGGACTGAAAAGTTCCAAGTCAAGACTGACAAGTCCCAAGTCAAGTCCCAAATCAAAACAGGCAAGTCTTAAGTCAAGTCCCAAGTAAAGACTGACAAGACCCGAGTCAAGTCCCAAATCAAGACAGGCAAGTCTCGGGTCAAGTCCCGAGTCAAGACTGACAAGGCCCGAGTCAAGTCCCAAATCAAGACAGGCAAGTCTCGGGTCAAGTCCCGAGTCAAGACTGACAAGGCCCGAGTCAAGTCCCAAATCAAGACAGGCAAGTCTTAAGTCAAGTCTCAAGTGAAGACTGACAAGTCTCGAGTCAAGTCCCAAGCCAAAAAAAAGATGTAGGGAACTGTCGACTTGCTGGGAATAGCGTTAACATTAGTTGATTTAGGAAATGAATTGATTCATAGCACACTTTTTAAATAACATACTTTTTAATCTTCAGGCTTGGTGAAGGTATCAAGTATTTTCAAGTCAAAAGGCTAAAGTCCAAGTGAAGTCACGAGTCATTGGTGTTTAAGTCCAAGTCGAGTTGCAACTCGTTTTTTGATTTTGTCAAGTCAAGTCTCAAATTTGTGACTTGAGTCCACACCTCTGGTGGCTGGTGAAGAGGTGATTCTACATGTTCACTGAGTACTAGATTTATTGCACTTTGTTTATAGAGACACAGACACATGTAAATATCAGAAAAGCAGGTTTAAAGCAAACATTAGAAAACAGGCAGGAAAGCACATTTAAACCAAGACGTGCTGAAAAATTAAAAAAAAGTGAGGTAGAAGAAAATGAACAAACTAAGATGAACGTTTCTTCAATTAAATCTGGGAAATAAAAAAGAAAGTTATTTGGAAAAAGAGGAGAAATAAACTGAAAAACCTGCACGCAAACTGAAACATGCTGAATGAGGGTTAAGTTGAGTTAATAAAGTCTTTGGTGTCGGAGGAGAGCAGGCGGTCGTACCAGGTTGCACCTCGTCATCACAGAGTTCAGACACGGGTTTCACCCCGTTTTCACTGAGAGCTGCGTCAGTCTCTGTGAATTAAAGGTAAACTGGAGGTCAAGCTGGAGGTTTATTGTGACGTTACTGTGAAACACTCTTAAAAATCAGCAACTAATGTTCATGTGAGCTCTGAAATAGAATTAAAGTAGTTAAAACCTTCAGTTATTTAGCTGCTAAATCCAGATTCATGTGAACCACCAAGAACAAACCATAAAAACATTTTAAACTGGTCTCAAATTCAAATATGACACAAATCAAATTTCATTTGAAATAATGTGACGATACTTTGGGAAAGATTCACTGTGTTTTTAGATAATAGACATGCACAAGAAACTCTGAGAAACAAGAGGATTCATTGTTCATTTCACTCAGCTGGAACAGTCACATAAGCACATCAAAATGTAAAAAAAGCTATTAGACAATAATATTACAATGACAACAGCAGCATTATTTATGATGGGCTAAAAATCAGCTTTTGCAGACAGTCAGTTGAGCGGAGAGTTCCCACTTTAACACTCACTTTATTAACAGATTTGTACTCATTTAGTAAGACTCTAATTGGACAATAAAGTTGAATTTTTTACAATTTTCAGACTTCAATACTACATTGAAGGTAATGAGATAGGACACAGTTTTAAGGTCTGAGTTGTATCCTTGTACCTGAATTATTTCTATGATCTTTTTTAAAATGCCCACTATGACCAAAGAGAAGAAACTCTAATCTATTGACACATACTGTATACTACATGTTCATATTCATGCTCCAGAAGTAAGAGAACCTCATTCAAAAACCCACTGACACTTCTAACTACACTAATAACTAAAAATTAGGTGCCATCAACGTTAACGCAAGATCGCTTTAACGCCACTAATTTCTTTAACACATTAACGCAATCAATCTTTCGGAGTTGGTAGCGGGCTCAGTGTGAAAGTTAGAGTGAAGATACTGGTATTATATGAAACTAGAAAGTCTTGGTCAAGAGATGCTAACTTTATTTGCTGCCTAAAACTACGTGTGGCGTAAAATGACAAACGAAAAGCCTAAAACGCGTCATCATGACACGCGAAAATGTGCTATTTATATTAATCGGGTTGGTAGAAGACATCCAGCTGTCACTGAGTCACTTATGCCTGCAATAACTAATTTTTTTGGCCACTTACGGGAACAATATTGTAATATCATCACCTTTTAAGTTGACATGTTGAAGTTGTTAGCAAACTTATTTCCACATCCAGCAGTTACAGAGCAACATTCATTAGGAGTCTTTGTGTTTGTGTCACTTGATGAATACAATTCCAAAATTCTTTCTTTTAGCTCTGTTTTTGGTCTCCACCACTAACTCCTGAGGGAAATATCTGTCTCTTTAGCTGCTAAACACTCCACTATGTTCATGTGTATCAAATTATATTATAATATCAATTCAAAGGATAACATTTTAAGTTGATTCCTAATAAATTTATAAAAGAAATAATATTATTAAATCATAATATTAACACAATTTACTGCTCTACATTTCCTCTAAACTAATCACACAACTATCTTTACTCTACTAATACTACACTGTCCAACTACGTCTTCTACTCAAACAGATGGATGAGATACTCACTCTGCGTTCCGCCGCTGACGGGCGGACCTGACTGTGTGTGCTGCTGCTTCCTGTTTGTACGTAAGATGATGGGAAGTGAAAACGGGGAGAACGACTGCACTAGCGAGGGCTGTAAACTGGGGAACGCTAGGCTACGTACTAATTGGCCAATACGGTTGATAAGAAGGGATGAGAAGGAAGAAACTGAAACTGATTATTGAGCAATCTATCAGGACTGTTGATATTTATTTAACTCTGAAAAACAAGACATTTATTTACCCCTTTTCAGTCATAAAATGTGCCTTTTCTCAGTGTGCGGCATTAAAAGCCTGATTTGTTTATGGACTGAATATAGAACAGTGACACAGAATGGAGACGGGAGCTCGTTCTGACCCAGATGCCTGGATTATTACAGAGCACAGTGCAGCTGCAGTCGGGCACTCAGGGCCAGTCAAGCATGTCTTGTATCCATTATGTAAAGCTGATTAAAACAAAGCACAGCTGAAACTGCGGGGCTCGGCCTCGGCCCCAGATCTGTACAGACCACACTGACTTTTAGGAAACTGTACAGTACGTGGAGATTTAAATCTTCATATATATCCTTCTCTTTGTGATCATTGAAGAATATGTTCTGGGATTAAAGCGCTAACTTAAAGCCACAGTGACTGACTTGAAGTTGACCTTTAATCTGTGGGCCCCAAAATCAGCTGGGTCACATGATTAGAAACATGCACCTATCATCAGTGCATAACAAATAATAAATGGTTTATAACACATTATATTGTAGTTATAAGCAGATATTTTTAAGTGTTTATTAATAAGTCTATAAGTACAACTCTTCCTTTGAAGACTTATACAATTACAACTGCGTTATATTATATAATTATATCAATTTAATCAATAGGCACTTAAAAGTAGGGATGCACGATAATGGATTTTTGCTGATATTTGATATGCCAATTTTTTTTTTCCACCTAATTGCAGAGAACATAATCTCTCTCCTGTAGTGGAATTAACATATTATTATTATGCCTACTGTTATCATGATGGTCCCGTGGCAGATACAGACATAAAATACAATGCTTTTCAAAATGTACACATTCACTGGGCAAAAATAAGAAAACTACTTCAACTTAGGTTACATGTAAAACTTTGCCATATTTATCTTTGTGTAACATGTTCAAATAAAAACTGAAATATTCATCCTGCTTTAACAGGCTTGTTTGGATGATGCTGTCCTTGAGACAATCCTGAAAATAGGAGGCAAAACCAGGGCAACATTTGACCTACCTCACAAGTTTTAAAACATTGTACCTCCAATCCGCAAATATATATATATTTGTTTGCACCCGCTTCGTGTTGTGTCTCAAATGCATCATCTTATTGGGCTGTCATATCGGAGAAAATGTTAATTTCCGACTAAATTTTGGTGAGGAAAAACTGGCATGTCCATTTTCAAAAGGGTCCCCTTGACCTCTGACCTCCAGATATGTGAATGTAAATGGGTTCTATAGGTACCCATGAGTCTCCCCTTTACAGACATGCCCACTTTATGATAATTTCTGGACAATATTTGTCATTGTTTTGTGTTGTTAATTGATTTTCAATAATAAATATATACATAAATTTGCATAAAGCAGAATATTTGAGTATTAAATACTTGACAAAATCTCCCTTTAAGGTACGTTTTGAACAGATAAAAACATGTGCGATTAATTGGCAAATTAATCGCGATTAATCATGAACAATCATGCGATTAATCGCTAATAAATATTTGATTCGATTGACTGCCCTAGTTTCATGTGTGTTAACCTTCAGACTGGTCTTGAACCGGTCTGAACACCCACTTATTCTGTATCACCTGTATTTACTTTTCTCATTTTTGCACTAGTCATCGAGTGCATCAACTGAGCACCTTTTTTTGTCGGTCTATTCTGTACACATCTACTGCATATCTGAGGATCTCTCTTCAGTTACTCCTGCTGAAGTTTCTTCCATTTTTCCCCCCATTTAAGTGTTTCTTTGGGGAGGTTTTCCTGATCTGAATCAATGCTGTAAAGACAGAGGGTGTCGTATGCTGTACGGATTATAAATGTGATATTGGGTTGTATAAATAAAAGTGACTTGGCTCATGTCTGACCTTTCATCAGGACTCCGTTCTCCTGGTGGTGCTGGTCGCTGATGGTCATGTTGGCTAAGGAGGAGCTCATGGTGTCTCCAGAGCTGTAGCTGTTGGAGGCGTTGTTCATGCAGTCCATTGCCAGTCGCAGGTCAGGCTGCAGAGGAGCAATAAACGAAGGATCAGGACAGTCAGGAGTGTCACATTACATTATGACAAGTCACACGTTTTTACATGTTGCAAAAGCAGCTGACCAGAATGAACACCTGGTTTTAAAGGATTACATTTAATGACGGCGCAATTCATGGACACTTTGTCTTCCGGCGTGCAGAACCCAGTCCGTCACCACCAGATGTAAACAGACACTGAGACGGTGAAAACCAGTTATTTATACATCCTGACGTGGGGTCGGCGCTTCATGTTACAGCCTGACTGATAAAAATAGTTCCCTTCTGCCCATGTGCACGCCGACCTCAACTGTCAGTAACTGCACTTCCTAAACAACCACCTCTAACAAGTGTGTTTCATGTACCGCCATATGTCAGCATTATTATCATCATCATCATTAAGATGCTAATACCACTACTAATACCACACTGTAAAAATACTCTATTAAAAGTGTAGTAAGTATTAAAACATTGAAATGTTTGCTGTGGTAATTTCACTAGTATGAAAGAAAATGGCGATTGTTGTTAGTTCTATTTAAATTGTTCAGATTTTATATGTCTGTCTACTTTTGTTTTGCTTTTTGCACTGTGTTGTATCTTGATTTTTGTTTTTTACTGCTGCGTCTTGTCCCTGCACTATCCCCTCTGTTGCTGTACACTGCAAACTTTCCCCCGTGGGACTAATAAAGGAATATCTTATCTTAACTAATGATTACTTTCTCCATTAATCGACAGATTGTTTGGTTTGTAAAAATAGTGAAAATAGTGAGAAATGCCATCACAATGACCCTGAGCCCAAAGTGACACCATCACTATCACCATCACTACCAACAGTCCAAACCTCAACATTATTACTCAAACATTAAAGGGACTGTTTGTAGCTTTTTAAGCGTATAAATGTAGCGGGTCGGGACACATGCGCGTTCGCATATGCGCAGTCACGTGTGGCCAGAGCCTCGTCTCCTCTGCCTGTGTGCCTTCACTCAGACAGAGCGCGCGTTCTCGCGTACTCGCTCCACCTCTAGACGTGAACGTGTGCTCACTCCACACTGCAGAAGAGTTAGTTTAGCTCTGAGAATATCTAGTGAATGTAGAGTGGACGTTTGTGCAGAAATAAATGCTGCAGCTCCTTCAGACCAACAGAGGTTTCTCATGTCTTGTGAAGTGACGGGGCTCCTCAACGAGTTACGTTGTCGTCTCGTTACCGACCGGGTGCCGGTGTCTCCCTGCGGCTGCCAGCTGCGGTCGGAGGCGAGCTCGTTGAGGAGCCCCGCTGCCTCAGCCTGCGCTGAGGCAGGAAAAGCCAACACTAGGATCAGCATTGATTCATGGAGAGACCTTCGTCTGGTCAGCTAACATTACTGCCAAGCAGCTGAAATATAGAGTGATATTGTGGTTTTAGCTGACGTGTGTCGCCTCACTGTTTTGAGCGATGCTCGTTCATGTCTATTTAGAGCGAGCAAGCGCGAGCTCGACGCTGACTTTTGTTGATTTCAAGGCCACAGATGTCGCTGTTAACAAGCATTTCTGAAAGTTATAAATAGTCCCTTTAACATTATTAAAAAGAAAAGTTGCAAATCTGGACTCATGAAATGTTTTTACATGAAAAATGTCAAACGATTATCAAAATAATTCATTTACAGTACTGTAAATTAAATGAATGGACTAATCGTTTCGGCTGTACTTGTATAAAATGTTTGGTAGTTTAATTTAAAACATCATATTTTACAACCTCTTAGTATGTCAAAAGTAAGTAAATATAGTTATCAAATAAATGTAGTGCAGTAAAAAAGAACAATATTTCCCTCTATGTAGTGGGGTAGAAGTATAAAGTGGCGTACTGTACCACAGGAAGTAAACAGTCACGACATGCTCCTTCAACCAGGCGAGATGTGAATTGCGTCAAATCTCATAAAAAGAGGATTACATATCAGATTAAACACAAGCCGCCGGTTACATCAGCAGTTTTCAGTTTGAATCATATTCTTTTTTCACTGCCCTCACACACAATCGCACACAGAGCCAAAGCAGAGAGCTTATGGCGTAATAATCAGTGTCTGCATCCAAACTGCTCTTTCCGTGTTCGTCGGCTTCTGATCTTCATTTTCACCCCTCGTGTCCACTTTGGCTCAGAAACACGACTCGGTTTAATCCGTCAGAGTTGTTGCTTAAAGCCAAAGAGAGTTTATATCATTAATTTATAGAATTATCATCAGTCAATATTATGCAGCAACGGACATTAATCAGTAACGTTGCCATAAATGCTTATCAGTGATGGAAAGTCAATTTACACAAGGAGTGTACTCTGGTAAGCTTTTCACATACTTTACTAGAGTTTATGCATTTTTAATACTTTATACTTCTGACTTAAGCTCACTTATATACTTTATACTTTCGACAGATATAGTTACAAGTTACTTTTATATATATAAAACTAAATATGAAAACCATGTCATACTAGCTTGTCATGAAGGAGGCTAAATAACGCCCCTAACTTGCACTAAATTTTGGCAAGGAAAAACTGGCATGGCCATTTTCAAAGGGGTCCCTTGACCTCTGACCTCCAGATATGTGAATGTAAATGGGTACCCACGAGTCTCCCCTTTACAGACATGCCCACTTTATGATAATCACATGCAGTTTGGGGCAAATCATAGTCAAGTCAGCACACTGACACACTGACAGCTGTTGTTGCCTGTTGGGCTGCAGTTTGCCATGTTATGATTGGAGCATATTGTTTTATGCTAAATGCAGTACCTGTGAGGGTTTCTGGACAATATCTGTCATTGTTTTGTGTTGTTAACTGATTTCCAAAAATAAATATATACATACATTTGCATAAAGCAGCATATTTGCACACTCACATGTTGATAAGAGTATTAAATATTTGACAAATCTCCCTTTAAGGTACATTTTGAACAGATAAAATAATCGGGATCAATATGGACAATCGTATTTTAATTGATTGACAGCCCTAATTTATACATTGTTGAATCCGTACTTATCTTTACGTAAATTATCCGAGTACTTCTTCCACCGCTGGTCCTCTTTAGGCTTTTCCCCCCAAACACCACGCAGTGATGCAACTCCCTCTTTACAGCCAGCAATGCCTAAACTGTTGCCGTGGCAACTCCTACCAATAAAACCCCCTCTAAAAAGGCACACTTGGCTCAGCTATGTGACCTTACCCTCTGTCTACATTCATATCTCCTGACCTTGGATGTTTAAACAGCGTCTCACGCTCAGAGCAAACGCCGTGAATGGGAGAAAGTGACGACCAGAAAAACACTTTAAATAAGATTTAAAACATTTAAAATGTCACGTTTATGTTTCTAAAATGTGAAAGGATAAGGCTGGTGATATTTTACATTTTGTTATTGTCAACAAATCTAATAAAAAGACCAAAGTAATATCTTCTTCCTCGGTGTCATAGAGCTCCGTTGTTGTCTAAACAATATTAAAAACACATCAATGAGCTTCACTGTGTCATTGAGTGACATGTTCCTTCATCACCATGAACACACACTGTAGTTTATTTAGACTCAGTCAAACACACACCCTCCTGCTGCCACAAATACTCACTAGAGCACCACATGTGGATTAATCCGCCGCTGAAAATAGTCCCCAACAAATGCATCATTTCCTCCCAGTTGAGTAACGTTTGCAAGAACTACAGTGAGCAGCTGTTTTAGGAGATTCCTTTTTAAAGATTTTTTAAAAGATCTTTAGACAAGTGGGCTTGATCATCCTGACAATCAGACTGAATTGCAGATTTCTGTTTGGTTAGAGCAAAACAATGATCCTTGTCAATCAGAAGCAAGTCACGTATCCGCACCCGCCAACATCACTGTCAGTCATCACAGAAGCTGCGGTTGTTAATTGAACGCTTGTCATTGCAGAAATCTGACATTTTAAGAGTTATTATTATTTCTGTAAGTTCACTCCCAACAACCTGTACTGCTGCATCGCCATCGATTTCTTCTACATAACGGCGTGAATGAGAAAAAGTACTCGTACTCGCAAAAAGGCTCCGATACAACGGCACCAATACCACTTCATGGCAGCGTGACGTTACCCTCTTGTCACCATCTTTTGGGTCCTATCGCACGCACTGAGGACAGTCCGCCCCGGTGACACTATGTCCACGGCCCCGGGAAGCACCTTTGCTGCGAGCATTTCCAAGCCGACCTAGAGCTGATCGCGGCGCACCGCCTCGTATGTGGGACTCCCCAGCCTGTCGTGTGTCGCTCACACCCTCCAGCTGGCTGTTAACGAGGGTCTTTTGGCACAGAGAAGTACTCGTATCGGTACTCGGTATCGGCGAGTACCCAAATGTAAGTATTTATACTTGTACTCGGTCTGAAAAAAAGTGGTATAACCAATCAGAGGCAAGTCACGTATCCGTCTGACCAATGTCACAGAAGCAGCGGTTGTTAGTAGCCGTTAATTTGTCATTGCAGAAATCTGCCAATTTAAGAGTCATTATTATTTCTGCAAGTTCACTCACAACAACCTGTACTGCTGCATCGCCATCGAGCTCTTCCATGCTTGCCGCCATTTTCGTGGCTGTGCCTTTTGTAATTTTTCTGGCTCCGGCGCAGGAACATAACGTCCCCATTCTTAATCCTGCCCACAAAGGATGGAAACACCAGACCTACAGTATTTGAATCGCTGAACTAAGCGGAGATGTAGGCAGCGATTCAAAGGTCTGGAACCAGCTGAGTGCCACAGACAGAATCTGGGAGTCACACTAACACATTTTAGTCTTTTAGAATAAACACCAGACTTATCCTTTTAACAAACAGGAGATATTATAATAAATGGTAGAGCGATGTTTGTGTGTCCCATAGAAATCCTAATGAATGGTATACTCTCAGTGCTCCGGGACAAAACTGCCATTGTAGCATTACACATGACAGAATCCAAACAAGAAGAAAGCTGCACACTTGCCAACAGAGACAATCCACTCTGAGGAGCCGATCCCTCTGTATCCGGGAGCTCCGATGGTTAGAGAGCAAACAAACTCAAGACTGATAAGAACGGGATCCTTTAGCTTATAATCATAATGTACATTTAGTCTGCAGCTTGGTTATATTACAGGAGACTAATATTTCCTGGAATTAAGGCCTCTCACAGACTCTTTTTTTTTACCCTCTTCATGATTTGCTTTGGGACAAAAACACGCTCACAAATTTCACCTGCTGCAGAAAGGGAACATGACAGCGGTCTTTGTCGCAGCTTTGTGAGGGGGGAAAAGGCTCAAAGGTCTGCTGATGCAGCTTGTTCCTCTCAAGGGCGTGTGAAAATGTGATCTTGGCACCGGCCCACGGCTCCCGAGCAAACCCTGCTAAGACGGCTCTGCAAGGAGGTCGGTCAACAGGGATGTTGACACAGCTCCAGGAGCAGCGAGCATGCAGCAGGACGTGCAGGCTGGAACTCTGTGTGTGTGTGTTTACCCCCAAAATCAAAGTGTGATGCACCGAAGTGGAGCAAAATGTTGATTTCTCTTAAGAGGAAATCTGATTTTATACATAAAAATCTGTTTGGTAGTCAGGGAGGAAACAGGGGCTGTCCTCGACCAAAGAAAATCTTAGTCAACTCATCGACTTGATCGAGTTGATTTAATCGACAGATGAGTGAAAAAAAGTTTCTCCACAAAGAATCACACACTTTAAATCTGGTGTTTACCACAGATGTGCACATAAGTTTCTTAGAAATAAGTCGTTCAGCATGAAAAATGCATAAAAAATGACTAATCGACTAATGAAATCTTAGTCGACTAGACAAAAACGACTTATTAGACGACTAGTCGACTAAGAGGGGGGGGCAGCCCTGGATTTGTGTTTTAGAAAATGTCATCTGTAATCGGTTGTTGCCGTCCTCGATTAATCAATTAATCGACTAACGTTTCAGCTCTAATGCGTGGCAGAGAAAACAACTGAAGCCTTGAAAATATGTAGTCTTCAGGCGGTGTCTGGATGTCAAAGGATTTATCTATTGAATAGTGCAAGTTTACGTCTTTAAAATAATTTTTCTGTCCGACCGGCAGTCATAAAAAATACATTTGTTCCATTTAAATTCACACAAAACAGAGAAAAAGCAGCAAATCGTCACATTTGAGAAGATGGAAGCAGAGAATAATTCAGCTTTTTGCCGATTCATTTCGTGTCAACTGGTTCATCGTGTAATTGTTTCAGTGCTGAAACGGATCAAACGTAGAAACAAAGGCGTTTGTCTCGTCCTGCCGGCTCACCAGCGCTGCTTGTAGCTCAGCTGAGAGACGAGGATGCTGCTCTCATGCTTGATTGCTTCTGTATCTCTGACCTACTTTCTCCTCATCGTTCCCTCTCTCTCTGTATTCCCTTGCCCAGCCTCCAGCAGCCTCCAGCAGCCTCAGACTGGCTCTCTACCTTTCCTATAACGTGGGCCCGGCGCTGCGGCGGAGGAGGCGCTGAAGGTGGAGCCCGTTTCCATTTTGCCCTCCATCTCTCACTAAGAGGAGGAGGGGAAACATACTGCAGGGCTGCATGTGAATTCCCCTCCTGGTTAGCAGCTGTGGTGCCCAGTAGTCACATACATTTACCACCTCTTGTTTTCATACATCCAGGATGTTAACCACACCCTGCTACCGCTCCACACCTCTTAAAACAAGACGTTTGTTATCAAAGCGGACTTTAAGCTCCAGTTTGCAGAAGGAGTAAAAGACAAACTGTTTTAACATTTAATAGTTAGACTGAACATTCATTAGAGATATCTGTAACATAATTCACGGGAAACGGGAGACTTTGACCAATCACAGGTCATTTCATTCAGAGAGCGTTCCTATTGGCTGTGCTCCGGTCATGGGACCAGAACTTGGCGTACCTTCAACAGATTTCACAATTGCGGCGGCGTCACAAATGTTCTCATTTTACAGCTAAACCGTGCACTACAAGATGATTCTGAAAACATCTGAGGAGAGAAATAGGCATTAACGTAACAGAATATTGATTCATATTTGATCAGCGCTGCCTAGTTTGACCGTTTGGTCGGAGTTCGTGAGTGATTGACAGCCGGCTCTCATAGACGGCAGCTGGACAGCAGACCTTAAATCAGCTCTTACTGCTTGTTTTCCTCCGGTCTGTGAAATCTTGCAGATGCCATTAGGAGCACCGCTGGACACCGGAGGACACAGTGGAACATGATTTTATTCAGGTTACCTGTTTCATGTACTTCTGTCAGGATATAGCGACCGTTTTATAAAACTAACTTCTTTTTTTTTTTAAATCATATTTGCTCCAATCTCGCCTACTGATACTTTTAGGCCTGTGATGTAATTAAAATGTATTTTACTGTGAATTATTACAGTTGCATCTTGTAAAATCCTGGTAATAATTTACAGCGTAGGATAGTCAGAACTGAATTACAGATATCTCTAGTTTTTAGTAGTCAAAATGACGTTATAGATATCTTGAATTAGAATTCTGACCAATCACAATGTAACTACGACTAGTCAAAATGTAATTGTAGATATCTCTAATGCTAGTTCCGGATAGTCAAGCTTAGTTATTAAATGTTAAAACGGCTCGCCGTACAGTCTCACGTCGTGGAATTTAAAATTTGAGGAATTCTTCTGGTGTTGTCATGGTGCAGAGAGTAAAGTCATCTGCAGCTGCTGCATGTTTCAATATGTACACAAGACCCGGAGCTACCATCTCATCTACACACACAAACACACACACTCGTCTTCTGGTGAAATGAACCGTCCTCCACCAGCGTGGTGCCAATTAACTGCCTACAAGAATGCAGTTTAAAGCCCGCTGTGGCATTTCTTCTTCTCTTTAACGAGATGACACAATCGGAAAGACGTCTGAGCAGCCTCTTTTAGCAGACATTTACAACTCTGTCAGCTCTATCTTGTCTTTTTTTTACTGTGCACCTGAATGAATATATGTAGGAGATGCGTCTGGGAATCCATTTGTCTTAACATAACTTTGATAAAATAGAAATAATGATGAACATTATGTTTGATTATCCAAAATATGAGGCAATAATCAAAAGTAGGACCCCTGAAGAAGCAGATTAGGGCTGTAGCTAATTATTATTCTCATTATCAGGTATCGTTTTGGCAATAAAATGTCAGAAAATAGTGAGAAAATTTCCCAAGAAATCAAGATAACGTCTTCAAATTGTTTGATTTGTTTGTTCAAAGCCTAAATATATTTAGTGTACACTCATATAAAACAGAAAAATCTTCACATTTGAGAAAATATTTGGTATTTCTGCTTAAAAATGACTTAAAACATGAATTGTTGCAGATGAATTTTCTGTCAATTGACTAACCGATGAATAGACTGATAGTTTCAGCTCTAAGATATGTGAGACCGAATAACTTGTGTAAAAGCTTGACTGTACAGAAGTCATTTCAGTGATGTTGTTGGTCTTGCCAGCCTAAGCTCCGGAGGCCAAGGCTGGCTGGATGAGGTCACCTTTGGACGCCAGGCAGCAGCCCGTCACTCTTTGCTAAATGGAGCACTTCAGCCTGAACTCATTTCATAACGCCTGACGCTCGAGGACACGCCGCTGACGCTTATGACTCAATGAAGTCAGCAGCTGAATTCAGAGGAGTGATTGTTTCAATTTAAGGCCTGGAAAACCACAATAATAAAACCTGCATTGATTATAGACTCATTTCCATCGTTGTCTCTGGTTGTTTACAAAGTCCTCCAACCTTCATTAAAAGGTCAACTCCATCTGAGCTCTTTTACGGGTTTTTCAAAAGGAAAAGAAGAAGGTTACAGCGCTGATGTTAAGAATATTTTCACCGCTTTACCTCGCTGTCAGACAGCCCATACTGACGGGGAACTGAAGCTGTTGTCTATGCTCTCTTCAAAGCCACCAGACTCCATTCACAAAAACAGTAATTTTACCTCGCTGAACACTGGAGTTGCTGGTCTACCGCTGCATCGATCGGTTAGTTTGTTTGTGTTATTGTGTGACTTTCGGATCCAAACTAATGTGTGCGTCCACAGCAGTACATTGCTTTGCTCTTGTTCTGGTATATAAGTCTGTTTCTACTAACTGGGAGCACGCCAACCGTCATTTACTGTAGGTAATACACTGACTAGGGCTGTCACCATATCAGATTTTATCATGGCCAAAAGAATTCACAATATTATCACGATATATATATATAAAATCTGAAAAAAAAAAGAAGAAAATAATAGATTGCTATCAGTCAAACGCATCTTTAACTTTATTTATTGTGCATTTTATCTCTTTTTGGCAAATTAATTTCACTCAAAATACGAGTGTAGGGAGGTGGAGAGAGAGTCTGTAACCATTTAAGAGGTGCTGGATTACACGATATTATTATTATTATATATTAGTAGGGTTTACATGTCGCAGCGTCATCATGCAGAAACCGACGTCAGGTCACGTGGGAAAATGTTTTTAGAAGGGCTTGGAAAAATAGCATTTTGGCGCGAAACATGCGTACTTCGACCAAAATTTGAATTTGAATACATAAGGAACACCACTGGGAAGCTACAGAATGATATAAAAACCTAAAAAAATAATAATAATAATGGACCCGCCCTTTAAGATAGAGACAAATGTTCAATGTCTAACCAAAGACCTACTGGAAACTAAACACTGGAAAAAGACGCATTTGGTTTATTCATCATGTGATGTTGGGATGGACTTCCAGTTCCTGGTCAGCAAAACACCTGATTCATTAAGCATTAATCTTTTATCCAAACCTTTTTTCCTTTGGACCTTGTTTTTTTTTTTTATTAGCGAAGACAAATGGAAGACATACTGAATAGATTGGAGCTTCTCATATTTAGCCAACTGTTGCCATCGCTGGTTAAAATGACCGGCGACAGATTAGATCACCTGTAAGCTACTTAACGTTAAGTCTGATTGTTCTGGTTAATGTTCCGTCTGCAGCCACAGATCGTCAGACACAGACACCAACAGAGGAAAGAAATGATCTAGCTGGTCACCTCAGGTCAATTTAAAGAATCTACCAGATCATATCAACATTTGAAATTAAGTTTTTAGAGCCAACATCATGACGTCACTTCCAGTCTGTTCAACTAGGGTTTCTACTAGAACATGTTTACATGCTTTAATGTTCAAAAAACAACGCTTTACATTTGTCATACCGGCTGTGCACCCTATGTTTCACCCTATGTCTGAAACGCTCTGATGACATCATCACATTATGGAGGGAAAGGCAGGACTTCTGTGGGGGAGAGTAACTCCCTTTGGCGTGGACTTTAGGTTTTGTAACTTTGCAGACCTTTTACATTCACAAAAAAACTATATATCACAATAAAGGAAAGGGAAAAAGCACAAAAGCATAATAGGTCTTCTTTTAGTTCCTGGAGTTTACTTTCCATTTTCTAAGACAATCAGCTCCAGCATTCGCTATAAGAAATGGAAACCTTCGTGATTTTAACAAAGTAAAACAATGATTAATTTATGAGCACAGAAAAAACTGCAGACAGCTTTCTACTTGTAATCTCTGCTGCCTAAAAACGTAAACATCCCTCACTCTAGGGCTGTCCTCGAGTCAACCAAAGAAATTCTTAGATGACTAACACTCAATCGACAGATCTGTAAAACAGTTTCTCCCCAAAGAATAAGAGGAAAAGCACCACTTTCAATCTGGTGTTTACCAGAGATGTGCTCAGAAGTTTCTAAAACGGAGCGTGTCAGACAGAGGGTGAATACCATGGATGTATAAAGAGAACTGGATACAGCGTTGTAGACGGGCTCCCGTTCATTCCTATGAGAGTGTCTCAGTGGCGCATGAAGCCAAAATGGCTCGACTGCCGAGTGATAAAGTACCCGGATCATCCGGCTATCTTCCGCATCCATTGTGCCCATGAAGCATCACGTGACGGATACGGAAGTTGTAGTACCACCGCTTGGCCACTACGAAAATGTTGCTTCACGGCGCGGCGCTCTCTTCCCGGGGGCTTGGTGAATATTCAGACAGACATGGATGAGGAAAAATAAAGTGTTTTTTGAACATTAAAGCATGTAAACATGTTCTATGAACCTGAAATTGAGCGTGATTATGTCCCCTTTAAGATATGATAAATCTCTGAACTCATCCTTTAATTCAAACCGCAACTTCAGCAGTTCTTTAGGAGGGAGGGGTCCCTGTCAGACCTCATTGCGAGCATTTCTCAACTCATTCCAAAGCGCTGCAGAAACTTGCAGAAGGCTGTTCTGTGTCTATCCAAACATTTACGAAATGACACTGAGATGTCTTTCATTCCTCTCCGCTCATCATCTGGCCGGTTGGAATGGCTTCCAGCTGCGGTTACAGACTACAACATGCCCGCCTGCCCGGTTCCCCCTCCACCCTCCCTTCTCCTGGTTGCAGAAATCAATGTAACAAGAAACTGGCTCTTCCCATGAGGATGGAAAAGAGGTGTGTCGGAGGCGAAGACAGAGAGACTAACTCTAACAGATCCATCCAGTCCTCCACACCAGACCAGACCACAGGTATTATCACCACTCACATGCAAACAGCTCCTTAAGCTCTATTGTTTTCATCCGGGTCTGTGTTGAAAGGCTTTTCATGCACCTCCCTGTGCCATCAGATCCTGTCCACTGACCCCAGGAGGATTACAGAGGAGCCCATATGTGTCAGATAAGCAGCCTGGTTCACTGCTCAGACGCTGCATTGCTGTGCATGCTCTCTCTCTCTCTCTCCACACTGTGTTGATCAAATGAAAAATGGGCTTGGCATTTGCGCACACATGCATGCGCTGCATCGTTTCACCCAATTCCCAACAGAATCTGCTCTATAAATAATGCAGAAATCATGAACATGCATGCAAATTAAATGCAATACACCAGGGGGCATTTGTGCATTGCTTCACACGCATTATTATAGAATAAAAAAGGAGTGAATGTGTGCTGCACTAGAAACCATTTAGGCCCTCAGATGCAAGAAAGAAGCGAATGATCCAGAATAACGAGAGCGGAAAAAAAAAAAGCAACGTGAGAGAGAGCCACAAATCACATCCATCAGTCGACACAAAGAGAAGAAACTGCGATATTGGACTATATATTAGAGACATAACAGTGCATTATTGTCCTCCTGGGTTCATTTAATAATGAGATTATAGATATTCTGTCGGATTAGTCTGGTTATTCAGCGCGTAAAGACAATCTGAGCGCGTCTGAGAAGAGAGGAGGACCTGCTCCGGAGGAGGATGATGATGGAGACATTTTTGTTTTTGCAGAGAATGAGGAGAAAACAACAACGTGTTAGCAGCGACTGACTGCTCCTCCTGGAGAGACGACGGCTGCAACAACAATTATTGTAGATGGAGGATCGATGGAAGATGGAAGATGGAGATTAGGCACAAATACAAAAAAAGAAAAAACACAAAAGAAAACGTGCAAAATAATCCGCTGCTGCAGGATGCATGCTGCCATATGATGTGAGAAACATTTCATTTTCATTTTCATTTTCAGGCCCAAACTCTCCCGCCTCATGCAAAAAAAATATTAAGTGACAAGACGAATGCCGATGGAGGATTTTACGACGCAACGTCTTTTGGTTCGCATGTCGCTGCGGTGTTTCAGTGTGAGCGCACTGACATGAGGATTGGATTGAATAAAAAGAAAGGTTTCTTTTCTTACCTGAGTGCAGACAGACAGCGGTGTTGTGTTGTGTGTGTTCAGTCGCTCACCGGGCTCTCACAGCTTGTCCTCGAGCAGTGCAGCAGCAGGCCGGAGGAGGGCGCTGAGGAGAGGAGAGGAGAGGAGAGAGGAGGATAGGAGAGGAGCGGAGAGGAGATGAAGAGGAGAGAGGAGAGGAGGAGAGGAGAGGAGAGGAAGAGAAGAGAGGAGAGGAGAGGAGAGAGGAGAGGAGAGGAGGAGAGAGGAGGAGAAGAGAGGAGAGATGAGGAGAGGAGAGGAGAGGAGGGGAGAGGAGGTGACTGACTGTCCTGAAATGCAACCTGTCTGCTCTTAACCAACCATCTGGTTTCATGGAGGCTGTAAACAAAGAGCTGTAAATGGGTTTGCTTTTATGTTTTTCTATAAATGGGTAATTCCTGTTATGCAGCCACTTTTCTGTCCCCATGAATTACTTCCTCATGTCTTTAAATGGTGTCAAATATTTATAACAAATGGCTTAAATTATAGAGTAAGGTCTAATTTATCACATAAACAGAAACATGCACATTAAAATACCTGCTTTTTTACTTTATTGATCTTTTTTTGTACATGTGCTCGATTTTACCCTAGTGCAAAGTAATTAACTTCCTCAAGCATTAATAAGCCATAAAATTACAAAATATTTTTTAAATTTTTTATAGTCCATGTTCAACTTTCACTCGTATATATACGATAAATATATATATATATATATATAAATATATATATATATATACATTGTATATATATAATAAATATATATATACATTGTATATACAGTATATATATATAAATAAATATATATACACATATTCTGAATTATTATTGAGTTAAAAAAATGTCAATACATTTAGAATATAGATAATATAAACCAATATCCCCTCACAAACATAAACATACACATGCACGCACATTTGCTTATGCACATCATATATTTATTGTTATTGTTGTTTTTTATACAGTATTTATCTTATTCTAATTGTTGGTCATCATTATTATGTAGTCATAATATTTCTGTATATTAATCTTGTGTTCTCTAACATTATAACATTTTAACACTATTTAGGTCCTGCATTGTATATTGTATATATATTCTTTATTTTTGTTATGTTTGTGTAGTCTTTATTTGTGCAAAATAAATACAAATACACATAAAACATACCTTACTGTTTGTATCTTTGTCTTCAGGGGACCACATGTCTGAAATAAAAAATAATTTTGATCAGTTGACTGCAAACATGTTTTGTCATTATGTTATTTATAGATTTCAAAATGCCTAAAATAGTCTGTAAGGGACCAAAGAGCAAGACGCAGGTTTGTGGATGGTTTGGTTTCTATTAACCCACAAAATGAGAAAAATCCAAAGCAAAAACATTATTAATTTATTGGGCAATGAAACAGAAATTATCTCAAAACACAGCAAGAACTGAGTGACCTCAACAAACCACAAAACTGACCTAATTAATGACACATGAATTTTGGAAGCCAAAAGTGAAATTCGATTAATTGCACAGCCCTACTGGGCAATTTGGAGAAAATCAAATATCACAATATTTTTGACCACATACCTCGTTATCGATATTGAGATGATATTGTAGGGCTGACTACAGGGGTGGGAATCACCAGAATCACCCCACGATACAATATTATCACGATACTTAAGTCACGATACAATCATTTCGCATTATGCTGAGTATTCCCATAAGATATATTGTGATTTATTACCTTTTTTGAACCGCAAATTATGCAGCAACATCTGTTTAATCAGATAAAATACAATAATTTGAATAAGATGATTCAAACAATTTCAAAGCCGGAAATAAAAGGGTTATAAATGTCTTTGTTTCATTTAAAAACATGCAGTGATTGTGTGTGTGTGTGTGTGTGAGACATCCAGACTGAACAGAAGCTACAGTAACAGATCAGTGTGGTCAGCACACAAAGGTCAAGTCTTGGCACATAAAACAGTGGAGGCCCGGGGGACTAAACAGTGCACCCTTGTGTCACTCCTCTTTCCCCGGCCTCGCTGTGGCCTCTCACTATCACACACACACACACACACACACACACACACACACACACACTGGGCGCCAACTTTTACACCAAGTCGAGAAACCATTTCAGCTCCGGAAAACAGCGGTGGAATTACTGACAGTCAGATGTGTTTGGGAATGTTGAAGCTGTGATGTGTTGGCAGAACAAGACTATTTGTTCCTTCCTTCTTTCTCTCTCTTTCTCTTTCCTCCCTCCTTTCTGGAAATCTGCCCAGTACAACAGCTGCCACGAGCTGTGTGGCTGAAGATGATTGGATTTACCCTGGTGGGAGTTCACTGTGGGCCAGGTGCTGCCGTGGGATCCTTCTCAGGCTGAAAATCTGCCTTTTTACACATCCTTTAAATCCTCATGTGGTCAGCAAGCTGTTACCTGCAGGAGCCACTTCACTGACTGCAGGACGTTTCATTCTTTCCATGCACATTACAGGAAGTGAAGCTTTAGTGGATTTGAATAAGAGGAAGGTTTAAAGTTGCGGTTGGGAGGTTTTAAGTTTAAAATAGTTTGATTTTGGGAAATAAGCTTATTCACTTTCTAAGAGTTAGAAAAAGAAAATCAATACCACACACATTTACAGTATATGATGAATATGAAGTAAGGATGTCGCAATTTCGATTCTAAATCGGAAATCGATCGAAATTGGCTTCCGATTTCGACCACTGAAATCCAAAGCAGGATCGCAAATTTTATTTTTTTTCTCTGACCCCGCCTACTCTTGTGCGACCGAAGGTAGTCCAGCTGTACTCAAGAAATATAATAGCCACTTCACTCATGGTTAAAACTGTAAACCAGCACAAAAATCACAATTTACCAACATAAGAAAAAAAGAAAAAAAGTTGTGTAATACGAGATAACCCAAATCAAATTGTGATAATTCCTCTCGATTACTGTGACATAACTCACATTCACTCATCTGTCTCTGTCTTTAAACAGTATTACAAAGTCCTTTACTGCGAGATTAAATGATAATTATATTTACAAACATTTAGCCAAAAAGTCTGGCAATATTTTATATTTTTCTTATTGTCAACAAATCCTGTGAAAACACCAAAACTAACAACTAACAAGCATCTTATTCCTCTGTGGCATAGAGCTCCATTGTTGTCCAAAAACTATTAAATGTGTGTCAGCTAAATGTACTTAAAGTACTTAAAGTAAAAGTATTGTGCAGTAAAATGCTACCTGTCCCTATTATATCTGATGTTTATAACAAATATTCAACATCAACACATCTGGAGATACCTGGTTTTCACTGGACTGGAAAGGGAAGAAAACTGTAATCTGAAGAGTAACTAAAGCGGTCAGACAAATGTAATGGAGTAAAAGTATAAAGATGCATAAAATGGAAATACTCAAGTGAAAGTACAAGTATTTAGATAAAGTCCTTGTGGACAAAAAACTGCCTGAACTGACGGTTGAAGAACAAGAATGGAACCAAACAGTAGAGGGAGATATTGCAGCATCAACAGTCTCACTGCTGCATGAAATTTTTCTTTTTTTTTAATATTAGCAATACAAGGTAATTACAGTTTCATTTCCTAACTTTGATTTTTCCTAATGCACCAGAGTTTTATTGTTGCTCTGTTATTCTGCTTTCTAAATGGAGAGGTAAGCTAAGTTTGCACATTAAAAAGTACAACTTCATTAGTGTCACCTTTGACATTTAAATTAAAAGCACTAAAATTATGAATCATTATCGTCTTTCAGGTCCAAAAAGAAATCCAGAGGATGATGAGAAGATGGTGGCAATCATCATAAAAACAGCAGACAACAGATCTGCTTCTGAACACCTGGATAATAGATTTATTAAAACTTACTCAGTAACTCATCTGAGGTGATTATTCATATTTCACGTTTACATTATCCTACTCTATTTACAGTATGCTTTGTTGAAATGAGGTCAAATTGTACGTACATTACTAAATGAATGTGTTGTGTCTCCAAATGCACCAGTTGGCTCTCACTTCCTGCCTGGCACCTCATGAGTTTGTGGATGTGGGTGGTAATATTGTCTGTCTATGCTAACCATTAAATAATAATAAAATAAGATAATAAGATTTACTTTGGAGTTTGTTTGTTAATTTAGCACTCATGTGCAAAGAATAGGATCACATGACCGAAGAAGACAGTCTAAATATAAACAGCTTCAGCATCAGACTGACATCTAGTGGTCGAAACATCACGTTACAGCTGGGACCTGACAACAAATACACACTCTCCTTCTTGTGAGCTGAAAACGTAAACTGGAAGCTTACAATTATTCACAATTATTATTATAGAGTAAACAATCCAACATTACTACTACTACTAAACTACTTCATTTAATTTTAATAGTTTAATCTGTAACTATGGATCATATTTTTTATGTTTAGTTTGTAAAATCTTAATTTGAAAAGTAACTATAGTTCTTATCAGTGGTTGAAGTATTCCGATCTTTTACCTCAGTAAAAGTAGCAATACTGCAGCGTAGAAATACTCTGTTACATAAATAAAAGTACAAAGTATTAGCATAATTTCAGAATCATACTGTATGTACTATATGATTGGATAATAATTATTGATGCATTAACATGTTTGCCTTCACTCACACACCGCGCTCGTTCTCGATCTTTCGCTCCACTCTCACGTGCATGCGCGCACACTCCACACTGAGAAAATCTAGTAATTGTACAGTGGACGTTTGTGCAGAAATAACTGCTGCAGCTCCTCCAGACCAACAGAGGTTTCCCGTGTCTTGTGAAGTGACGGGGCTCCGCAGAGAGAAACGTTATCGTCTCCGACCAAAATTCCGGTGTCTCCCCTGTTCCCTCCGGCCGCGGTCGGGAGGCTGAGGCAGGAAAAGCCAACACTAGGATCAGCATTGATTCATGGAGAGACCTTTGTCTGGTCAGCTAACATTACTGCCAAGCAGCTGAAATATAAAGTGATATTGTGGTTTTAGCTGACGTGTGTCGCCTCACTGTTTTGAGCGATGCTTGTTTATGTCTATGTAGAGCGAGCACAAGCGAGAGGAACAGGACGCTGACTTTCGTTGACTTAACAGCCACAGGTGTCGCTGTTAACAAGACATTTCTGATACTTACAAACAGTCCCTTTAAATAACTGTGGAGTGAACTAAAAAGTACAACATTTCCTTCTGAGATGTAGTGGAGAAGAAGTATAAAGCAGCAGAAAGTGTAAATACTTAATTACAAGTACCTCAAAAATTGTACAAAAGTACAATACTTGAGTAAATGTACTTAGTTACTTGATCCAATATGAGTTGATTGGCTGATGGCTCCATGTGTTCTCAGCCACAGACGCCCCATCAGAGACCTCAGGGGCCCCCAGGTACAAAGAAACAAAGAGTAGGCATGAATGAATCTGTGGAGGAGCTTCAAAGTAAAACTCAGATCAAATAAACTGATTCAAGAGTTTCACTAATCAAAACATCTGAGTTTGAGGAGTCCACTCTCTAAAAGAAGAGGGGAACTTTCAGCACGGGACGAGTTAAAGAAAAAGTGTCTCCAAGAAGAAGAAGAGGAGAAAGGAATCCCAGCTCCCCTTTATCGCCTCTGAATGGTCTGACCCGCTGGTTCACATGGCACCCTCCCCACCCTCCCCATGTGTGTGTTGTTTTTGCCTTATATAGTGCAGAGTTATCCGGCGGCTCTGCCTTGGGACGGCGAGATTAGGCTGCAGCCAGACTATCTGTCCGTCTTTGTCCTCCTGTTTTCATTAGACACACGAGAGAAACTCATCATCTCTATCGGTCTACACAACCAGTCAAAATGAACGGTGTAATGGATGGGATCTACGACCACGCTCCTCACGACGGCTCCTTCATGTTTACCTCGGAGTCTGTGGGAGAGGGACATCCCGGTGAGTAGATGACTCCCTCTCCATGCTGCTGCTGCTGCACAGTATGAATGAGGAGGTGGTTAAACTCTTTTATGTTTCAGTGATCATTGATGACTTTGAGGAATGTGCAGAATCCTGAGCGGTGCAGGGAGGCACCGTCCCGTAAATAAGTAGTTTTAAGAGCCAGACACCTCTGACTTATGGGGTGATTTGTATTCAGAGCATGAAATCCTGGACTATACAGGTATAAAATTAGATTTAGATGCTTTAATGCATTATCAAAGAGGAAACGTGCACTGCAGCTGCACATGATGTTTAGGATTTTACTGCAAGAGAGTTGCCACTGCAGCTTCACTGTAAATCATTTTAAACTGGTTCAACTTAAAGGACCAGTGTGCAACATTTAGGGGGATCTATTGGCAGAAATGGAATATAATATTCATAAGTTTCTTTAGTGTATAATCACCAGATAATAAGAATCGTTGTGTTTTCATTAACTTAGAACGAACGGTTTAATATCGACATAGGGAACGGGTCCTCTTCGTGGAGTCCGCCATGTTTCTACAGTAATACAAAAATTATGAAAAAAATTCCAATCATAACTAAGAGTCCAAGGTGATGTCTTAATATTACTTGTTTTATTTTGACCGACGGTCCAAAACCCAAAGATTTTCAGTTTACTGTGATATGTCACAAAGAAAAGTAGAAAATAAATAACTGAAACAATTAACTGATTATCAAAACAGTATTCTTCTGTCGACTGACACATCAATTAATCAATTAATCATTTCTTCTGACACACATAATAATGGCACTGTTGCACAATATTCATGTAATCACAGGTGAGTTTGCAACAGAGATGAAAAGAGTGCTCGAATATTTTACTCAGGGAGAAGTAAAAGTACTCGTGTAAAATGTACTCAGATAAAAGTAAAATGTAGGTCAGTTCAAATGTTCTCTGAGTAAAAGTTACGAGTGATACTCGCATTAACGTTTTTTAGGGGATACAATATAAGATGGAACTAACTACCTTCAGGCTGCAAAATAAAGTGCATCTCAACTTATTCACACAACATCATGCCAGCCAAAGAGTCCTTATGTCCAAACTGAAATTCAATAAATTCCTTTTTCCTAGACAGACATTCGCAGCCTGTGCACACAACTGGTTATCAATTATAAATACATACAACCTCAAGTCTGATGTTACTTTTAATACCATCTGTTGGAAACATCTGTAGTTTATGCAGGATTTACACTGACAGCCTATGATCACAACCTTAAAGACACCATCAAGACCTGTAGATATCTTCTATCATACAGGATTTACACCACATGATTGCACCCAGTGACAACAATATCATTAGCCTACAGTGTGTAGCTCAATAGCATATAGGCAAGCACATACAGTACTGCCCAGTCTGTGAATATAGCCTATTCTGCTCAGAGTACAGTGTTATATTTTAGAGATTGACTCATCTGAGTGGTGTTTAACATATAAAAACATAGCTTGACAACCACTATTCTCCTCTTCTATGGATTTACTCAACTTTTAGGGCTTAAAAAGGATATAAACAAAGAATAAACAGTCTATATTGTTAGCTAAAAGTACTGTAATGGAGAAATGGTTGAAATAGTTCTAGACCTTTCTTTTATTCCATTCTCATCAGGACTTTTTCACTTGACTTGAAATAATAGTGCAATAGTTGACCTAAAACATACTAACAGTAAGCAGGCCGACAAGTAAAAACAACATAAAGTACACAAAGATACACAAAAATATGACTTTGTTACAGTAACAACAGTAAATGTAATGTGTTACTTTCCCCCCTGATGTGAAACTTTGTGCACTCCTTTCACACCTGCAGCTTATACAGGATTTACTGGGCCAGTGGCAACAATATCAACGCATTAGCCTACAGTGTGTAGCTCAATGGCATATAGGCAAGCACATACTGCCCCACCAGGATTACTACTTTTTTGTTCACAGTCTGTGAATGTAGCCTGACTCATCTGAGTGGTGTTTAAAATATAAAAACATGGCTTGACCACCAGTAAATTGGACTTATATATAGCGCCTTTCAGAAACCCAAGGATGCTTTATAAAGGGAGCACACAAAACCATACTAATAAATAACACAGAGGAGAAACTATAGCTAAGTTATTAAAAGAATGATGTGTAGGATGAGTCAGCTGAGATCAGAGGCCTTGATGAACAGGTGGTGCTTGAGGTGTTTTTTGAAAGTGTTCAGGTATGAAACATTTCTAATAATAGTAATCTTCTCTTCTATGGATTTACTCAACTTTTAGGTCTTAAACAGGACATAAAACAAAGAATAAACAGGCTAAATTGTTAGCTAAACGTACTGCAGGACCGCTCCAACTCTGAGTTCTTTTAAATCAAAGCTTCAAACTTTCCTGTTTGCTGCTGCTGCCTTTTATTAAACCAGATAATGATCTTATATACTGCACTAGAGCTTTTACTCTTGTGTGTTATATTCTATTTTAGCTTCTATCCTAGCTTTTATTTTTGGTTTGTTTTTATTTTCTAATCTTTAATGTTTTTTATGTCTTAATGTTCTTTTGCACAATGTTCTTGAATGTTTATGTAAAGCACTTTGAATTGTTGCTGAGATGTGCTACACAAATAAAGCTGCCTTGCCTAATGGATAAGTGGTTGAGACAGTTATAGACCTCTGTTGCTAGGGCAACAGCTTTGGTCCAAGATGACTTCCGGTCAGCTACTGCACAACATTGCAACAGGAAATACAAAGGGACCCAGTTTATAAAGGTCTATAAAGTATGGTTAAGATAGATAGGTTAAACATGAGGCCTAATTAGATAGATTGAAGGGTACTGTACCCGCCTCAGTCCTGCTGGTCCTCTTGGTTTCAGGTCTGGTTGAGAGGTGGTTCAGTTGAACTAGCTAGTAATGGCTGCCGGGTTACTGAGCTCCTCTTCTCTGTCAATGTTAACATCGCTCGGCTCTCTGCTGGCGACGAACAAGACGAGTCTTTACGTTAAGTTTTCCCTGTTTAACTTTTCGCTTTGCTGCTCCGCTGTTTCTTATCTACGTTAGTTAGTTATCAGCACACTTGTGTGTGAGTAAACAGTAGTTTGTATGAGCAGTAATTTACGTCGTCACTTCCTGAGAGCCTCCTCGCAGGTTGGAGCCTTGGATACGGTTACCACGTAACCATGTAACCATGGTAACCCGTACCAACCTCCTGTGACCAAAGTGACGGTTTTATGAGAATCAAAGTCTGAACTAATTTAAAATATACTTATATTAAACCTAGCAAAGTGAAATCTTATACTTATAGTTAAATTGGAGCGTTATTTATGTTACAGATGTTTATGAACGTTGTCGTTACTACCGCATTGCATTGTGGGATATTTATGCCGCTGCGGTCCAGCGTTGCATACTGTAATATTTCATAGTATTGTTACGTCCGAAATTCCACACTAACATGCTATTTAGTACTCTAAAACAGTATGTGAGATATTTTAGGATGTCCGAAACCTTAGTATGACACCAATAGTACACAAATTGTATACTATTTTCGGTGAAATATTACAGTATGTAACGCTGTACGCGCTGTAGTGTACACTACGGCGGCATACATATCCCACAATGCAATGCGGTAGTGACGACAACATTCATAACGCTTCAATTTAACTGTATCCTAGGATACCAGGATGAAATTCAGCTGCAGTTAAATTATGAAAAATTACACTTGATTTTCGAAAATACCTGAAACAAGTTGATTTATATTGAAAATAGGCAGTAATATACTTTGTTTTCACCATATTGTAAAAAGTGAGATTTTCATGTCTTTTATATAATAAAGCAGGTTTAAGTGATATATAAATACTGTTGAACTATCAAAATGCTCAATATACGCAGAAATACACACAGCTTTGCGCGTTTGAAACAAGCCGTCAGGATTTCTGTCCATTTGTGATGTCACAATTATACAATATTTAGACCATGACATGGTTTTCAACATAAACTTTCTAAATGTGTCCCAGTTTATTTCCTGTTGCAGTGTATGTGAATAACATCAGCTGACAGGAAGTAAACATGGACCCAAGCTGTTGTCTAGCAACGCAATTCCGTTGCAATTCCGTTGCAATTCCGTTGAAATTCCATTGAAATGCAGGTAAATACAGGTATATTCAGGCAGACAGTATGAGGAAAATAAAGATTTTTTTAACATTACAGCATGTAAACATGTTCTAGTAGAAATATAAAATACAAGTATGAACCTGAAAATGAGCACGATATGGGACCTTTAAGGACCCAGTTACAGACCAAATATGTTGTGCACTGAGCAATGCATCATATTTTATAAAATTATCACATGGTTTGTGTGAAAAATCTGTTTAATTGTCAGATACACGCAGTGTAGTACAATATAAACTGTGGTGAAGTGAAAGTAAAAGAAAGGAAATGTGTGTGGGTACAGTTGATGACAGCGTGGCGGTGCTTCGATGACCTGATGGCGTTACAGTGTACCATGTCACATTCACCATGCCAAGGCTATTCATAGAAAGCTGTAACTCCTAATACATGTGATGTGTATTCCTCCTCTGATGGAGCGGTGAAATGTGAGAGTTTCTGGCTCTGCCCAGATGAGGAATGTACAGCTGAAGGTCACACGAGTGATCAGAAACTGATATTCTTGTGTTTAAATTTTCCAGATAAGATATGTGACCAGATCAGTGATGCAGTGCTGGATGCTCACCTGAGGCAGGACCCGGACGCCAAAGTGGCTTGTGGTGAGTAACAACGGCTGCGTTCCAAATCGCAGACTTTTTCTTAGTATTTTTAGTACATACTGCAGCTTCCCTTAGTATGTTGAGGTGTGCATACATGTGGGACATACTACATCCTCATAACATAGCGCTTTGACCTTTGACCTTCATGCTCATACATGTACAGTATATCTGCTGTGCAGAGGATTGTGTGTCAGAATAGCCAGAACAGCATGCTGGCTTGCAATCTGCAAAATGCAACCAGATGTAGTAGGACAGCCTGGTATTTTTGTCATACTATATATTGGTACATACTAAATCTTTTTCTAGAATGGTAGTATGACACACAGATTGTGTTTCTCTCCAGCAGAGGGAAGTAGAGCACAAATAAGAGTGAATTTTATTTCCTCAAAATAGTGTTTTTTGGGCTTAGGAGCTACAATATAGGATTATATACAGTATATATATAATCTATATATATATATATATATATATATATAGCATGCAGTGTAATTATTAATGTCGTCTGTGTGTCGACACAGAGACGGTGTGTAAGACGGGCATGGTGCTGCTCTGTGGTGAGATCACGTCCCGAGCCAACGTGGACTACCAGAAGGTGGTGAGAGAAACCATCCGAGACATCGGATACGACAACTCAGACAAAGGTGAGTGGGACCAGATCAGATGGTTTGTCTTATACATCTCTGCACCCGTTCATTCAACAGTTAGTTTGGATTTATGTGCATACATGAGTGAAATCAGGAGTTTCTCTGTCTGTCCAGGCTTTGATTATAAGACCTGTAACGTGCTGGTGGCCCTGGAGCAGCAGTCCCCCGACATCGCTCAGGGAGTTCACATTGACCGCCTGGAGGATGACATTGGAGCCGGAGACCAGGTCATCAATATAGTCTAAAAAAAAAGTGAAAAAGTATAATTGTTTTGTAATTATGAGAGTTAATAGAGTATATTGGTTGTAAAATGTTAAAGGGCTATGATGCTCCAGCCTTATCTACCTGACATCACCATGCTTACAGTACAGTACTTGAGTAAATGTATTTAGTTACATTCCACCAGTGTGAACAGGACAGAGACATCGATAACATCCTAACTGATTAGTTTCGCTCTCTGAGGACAGGGTCTGATGTTTGGATACGCCACAGATGAGACGGAGGAGAGCATGCCCCTCACCGTCGTCCTCGCACACAAACTCAACTCCAAGATGGCCGAACTGAGACGTAACGGGACCGTCCCCTGGCTCCGCCCCGACTCCAAGACGCAGGTGGGGATAAAAAAATACACTATATATGCTGACCATACAGAGCAGGCTGCTATGCAACATCTGAGCTGGGAGACGTCTGTCCAATAACCCCCCAACAAACAGTCTCAGCCTGTGCACGTATCGTATTGGAGCTTTGAGCTCACTGCACTGTGACAAAACTCACATATGAAAAGAGGAATGTTGTCTATAGATGTGGAGTTCCTTTAGATGCCTTTAACACATTAATTTCATCCCATTTTGAGCATAACACGATGTAATATCTATCCATCCATCCAGGTGACGGTTCACTACACCCAAGAGAACGGCGCCGTCATCCCCAAGAGGGTCCACACCGTGGTGGTCTCGGTGCAGCACGACGACTACGTGAGCCTGGAGGAGCAGAAGAAGGTCCTGAAGGAGAAGGTCATCAAGGCCGTGGTCCCGGCGAGGTACCTGGACGAGAACACCATCTACCACCTGCAGCCCAGCGGACGCTTTGTGATCGGTGGACCACAGGTAAAGGCCTTCTTTTTATTCCAGGCTCATGCTGTTTAGAATCTGTTTAATGATGACTGTGATGAAGGCCACAAGCCGAAATGTGTTGGTCTCACAATGAAGTTGTTGTTTTTCTCACTGTCAGGGCGATGCTGGAGTGACGGGCAGGAAGATCATCGTGGACACATACGGCGGTTGGGGGGCCCACGGCGGCGGGGCGTTCTCTGGGAAGGACTACACCAAGGTGGACCGCTCCGCCGCCTACGCCGCCCGCTGGGTGGCAAAGTCTCTGGTGAAGGCCGAACTGTGCAGGAGGGTGCTGGTGCAGGTGAGATCCACAACTCCCTGCAGCTGGTTCAACATCTGGTGGAAAAACTGAAGAGTGGAGGCTGTTAGAGCAGGAGATTAATGGAATCCAACAATCACATCCAGTGTCCACATACTTTTGGCCATGTTGTGGTCCATTCAGGTTCAAACAAAGGAGTTCAATCTGTCCACAAACTCATAATCCTGAAAAAGGTGTAAGGTGTTCTCTTGTGTGTGTTTTCAGGTGTCGTATGCGATCGGCGTCGCCCACCCGATCTCCATCTCCCTCTTCACCTACGGCTCCTCTCAGCAGAGCGAGAAGGAGCTGCTGCAGATCGTCAATAAAAACTTTGACCTCAGACCCGGCGTCATCGTCAGGTCGGCATTAAACCGGTCACTCTACCTCTGCTCTGTCGTGATATGCAACGGGATTGTTGTGGGAAATGTAACTATACTCAGTAGTGGAAGAAGATCTCTTAAAGGGGACATATGATGAAAAACTCACTTTTTCAGTGCTTGGTCACATACATGTGGGTCATCTGGAGTGTGGAAATAAGACAACCCAGTCAGTTTATTTGTGGGCTGTTTAGATCAGTAAACTCGTGATTCAACCAGCCAAGCAGATTTGGCTCCCCTTCCTATGTCACATTAAAATATACCGGCAAAGAGTGTAGAAGCAAAGAGACGAAACTCCGGTATTTTTTGACAACAGCTGCTCTTGCCATTTTGGACTGAAAACACTTATCATATTTATAATATTTTTATTGTTCAACACAGGCCATTTCGGTAGAATTTTGTACGGCAATTTTTAGGCGGATGTTTTACTGGCGTCTGGTAGTCGCTTTAAGTCCAAAATGGTGGAGGCGTAGCTCTGCTGGTGGGCGCTGAGGTTGCAATGGAACGAAACACTTGACTTTCACTTCTTGGAAATATACAGTATGTTCTTTGAAACCGGCCACAGCTTGAGAACTACCTGTACAAAGGTGCACCATATTTTTCTCACAAGCCAATCAAAGCAGACTTCTTAAAGAGACAGACGCTAAAACGGAGCGTTTCAGACAGAGGGTGAATACAGGTATATTCAGACAGACAATTTCCCTGGGGGAAAATGCCTCCTTTGTGGAGGAGGAAATTACTTTTTTTCTCTTGAAATAGTATGACTTTTTTCTCGTAATCTCCGATTTTTTTCCCCCTCAATGTGGCCCTAATACTCCGTCGTACTTACTACTTAAAGCTACGATCGGTAATCTTAAGAAATTAGCAAGAGTTTGCTAGATTTTAAAAATGATCCATCCTAAAAACCGAGCCCAGTATTGCCAACTCTTTTCCAATGAAAGTAGCGAGCAGCACTAGCTCAACAAGTTCGACAACAATGAAAAATTATAATTACATACGTGAGTACAGTACTTCAGTAAATGTACTTAGTTACTTTCCACCACAGACTGTACTTCACATTTGCCTTTACTGCTTGATTGTGCTGCAGAGACCTGGACCTGAAGAGACCGATCTACCAGAAGACGGCCTGCTACGGACACTTTGGCAGGAAGGAGTTCCCCTGGGAGATCCCCAAGAACCTCAACTTCTAGAGTAGCTGTGTGTGTGTGTGCGTGTGTGTGTGTGTGAGAGAGATGTATAGATAGCGGTCCACGTGCTCCTGTAACCCAGTAAGAGAGGGGCAGCTGGGAGGGAGGGATGGGTCAGGGTGGGTTCAGATGATCTCTGTTGATTGGACAAAAGATATTTCATCTCTAAGTTATGACCTTTCAATAGTAACCTGAAATATGAGCGATGCTATCTGGTGTTTCAGTCCCGTAGATTCAGTGTACAGTCACATACCTGCAGTTTGTTTCACACTTAGCGACTATTTTCTGTCCAGAAATAAGTGAATGACCAAATGTGACGGGAGAGCAGCCATACATACCCTTATAAAAAAAATACGTTTATTCAAGTGTAATTCTTTTTAACTTAAAATAAGAGAGTATGCTTTCACTTTACTTTGTATGTACTTATCAGAGATATACTTAACAAAACTAAACTTAAGTTTACTTGGCTAATACCGACAAGTATATTTAAAAGTCCAAGTATACTTAGCTTATACTGAAAAGTATACAGAAAAGTACATTTGGCTATAAGTTCACAAGTATACTTGCAGTAAAAACTATTAAACTAGTAGTTTACTGAGAGTATACTTTCAAATGTACTTTCAAATTAAAGTGTTCATATTATAGTTGCAGTACAAAATACAACTTGGATGTTAGTTGTGTACTCAACGTTTACTACTCTTACATTTAAAGTTTTATAAATTAAAAAGTGGGCCAATTTAGTCCCAAGAAGTATTGTAGTACAAGTATACTACTAGTGCATTGATATTAGTATACGTATTACATATACATACTTATATATATATATATATATATACATGAACTGTACTTAAGTTCACTTGAACTTGCAGTATACTTCTTTTTTGTAAGGGTATGTCTGAACTGCTTTAATGTCTTAAGACTAATCTACGTTTTTGTTATAGTTGTCAGATACTTTTATATGATTAATACTGTAGGATGCAGGTTTTAGTGTTTAAAGCCTTTAACGATCTTAAAGTTACTACAGGCAGAAAAGACTGGAACCCTGAATCTACTATATTTTGGTCTGTCTTAAAGGGGCTCTATGTAAGAATCAGAGAATGTTAACAGTGACACCTGTCCTGAACAGGTACATTTAAGATGATGTCTTATGTAAATAAGATGTGACCGTAGAAGATATACAGCAGATTTCCCAAAGAACTTCATAAATCAGAGTGATTCCTTTGCTGCGTGCATCATAACATTTTTACACTATTAGAGTTATTGTTGTTTTATATGATAGAGAGCTGGCTGCTAGCAGAGCGTCTGCAGGTGATAGTTGGACTAATATAAAGCCTTCAAAGCTGCAGAGTCTTTATAGTTTTTGGAAGTTAACGCAAATATACTTTCACGTCGAAGTTGTATATTATTTGGTATTAAGCCAAATAACCTGCAGACACTTGATCAACACAAAATGACAACAAAACCAAGAAGAGATGTGATCTCAGAGGGAGGACAGACACAGTAGACGTCCCAAAGAGGTTTCATATGTTAGAGGTGGGAGTTAGAGAAAACCTGCAAGCTTCCAAACGTTTATACCGTACTGTATATTTTCTAATTTGTAGATAGCTGCCTGCTAAAGTGTCTGCAGGTTTTAGTGCCACACTGGATGATCTAAAGCCGTGGTTTCCAACCCGGGGTCAAAGATCACAAGGTGGGTGCGCCAGGATTTGTCTGCTCTTGAGGTTGTCAAAATAAGATTTGCACATAACTAAAATCATAATAACACACTTACTGGATAATTTATACAAAAGTCTGTCTATAAAGCTATTTAAAAAGAGAGATTTTTTTGCTACTTAGTAGCAAAATCTAACAAAATATTCTGTTTCAATCCATATTTGTTGCCGTTTAGCCTTTCAAAAACAACATTTTCACTGCAGTCAATTTGCTCTCACACGTGTGATGTTTGTCAATTTAATAGATAATTTTGCAAGTCAAGAAAGTTTGTTGTAAAACAGTTGAAGTATCAGACTTTGAAAATACGTAATTAGATAGACTACACACCCGAAAGTTGCGTAAGTGACGTCTCTCTCTCTGAAGCTACGATGTCTGTGTGTTTCCTACTGGGATGAACTCACACCAGCAAAGGGTGTTGCTCATTCTTTCTCTTCCCGGCTGATAAAAACGACCAGCAGTCGCTTGATAAAACACATCAGGTCAGATAACATTTCATCCGTGGCGTGGAACATAAGTTGGCTAGCTTTGTTGACGTATATTGTGCGAGACGAGAGATGTAGTTTACTGAGCGGTTTCACACAAAACTAAATTATACTACGACAAACTGAGACTTTCTTGACCTGCAAAATTATCTTTTAAATTGACAAACATCATATGTGTGATTCATGTTGCAATTCAAACGGGATCAAAAAAATATTTGTGTCTCACCGTTGACTACCGTACATATTTCTTCCGAAATAAGGTCCCATTCCAACCGGAAAGGGCGGGACTGCGCCTCTCTATACAGGTGCCTATACATCCTTTTGTGTACGGCGAGCGGGAGAGCAAATTGACTGCAGTGAAAATGTTGTTTTTGGAAGGCTAAACGCATACAAATATGGATTGAAGCAGAATATTTTGTTAGATTTTGCTACTAAGTAGCAAGTTAAATAGTTAAATAGGTCGGGAACCGCTGATCTAAAGCCTTTAAAGGTCTTGAAGTCATCACATTCAGTAATATTGTTTTATAGTTTTCAGAATTCTTGTTTTCTTTTTCTGTAAGAACTCAAAGCATAAACCTATATCCTAAACATGCTATTATATCTTCTTCAGAGCTTCGTGTACAAGATGCTTTAAATTTCATATTATTTGGTACTATAACATTATGAAGACCTGCAGACACTTGCAAAGCAAATAACAGATGTGATTTTGAAATGCTTTAGACGTCCCAAAGAAGTTTCAAATACCAGCGACTTATGAGTTGGGAATTAGAGAAATCCTGAATGCTTCCTAACATTTATTTTTTATACAATAGAAAGGCTTTAATCTAAAGATTTAAAATGATAACATTCAGTATAGGCTGAAAGTCTTACTAGATTGTAGAGTCTCATTAGGAAATCAATGCACAAACCTGCAGTCTGAACGCATTTTCATTTCTTCTAAGGTCGTCGTCTGAAATGAAACCGCTGTTTCTTTATATTATTTTACACTAAAAACTGTCAAGACCTGCAAATACCTGCAAAGCAAAGATGAGATGTGATCTCAAAATGTTTAAAAAGTCAAAGAATCAGAGAAAAAACTGTGAATCTGCCACCTTATGAGGCACGTTTCTCATTTATAATCTCATTCTGTGCACACACTGTTTCATTAGTCCTGGAAAAATTATGTAAATATGATGCTTTTGAACAATAAAACATTTTAACAAAATGCATTACATTTTTCTTCAAGGCTGCGTATACAGTATATGAATGAAAATAAAGAAATCATCTTTTTTTTTCTATTTGCTTTAATTCTTTTGTTCTCTGCATACATTATTGAACTTTATGTAAAAGTATTTCTGCATATGATCAAAATACTGCATGACAATACAAAATAGTTTGGTCCCATTCAAACTGTAAAACTGTCGTTGTTACTCAAAACAATGACACAACTTTCTTTGGCAAAGAGATGATACAACAAAATATACAACAGAGCTTATTTAGGCGATATGAGAGAATGTTTCTGTGGATATCATAAAAAAACTTAAAAACTGTTCAATATACAGACAGATACTCCTGCAATAAAACAACTAATCCACATCATGAAATGAATTCTTCTTCTTCTTTAATCCACCTGTTGGGAAACTTCACCTTACTAGTGAGGTAAAGAGTGAAAGTTGATTATGTAACAAAACTTCCTGAGTAAAAAACAATACGGAGCATCTAAACATTCAAACAAGCCGACGGCGCTGCATCCGAGGCCCTTTGAGGACGTCCAGTCTGATAAAAGGCCAAGAACGCAGAGAGTGATTGTTACATTAAGATAATTAAAACAAACAGCGACGACTGTGTGCGTGTGTCTGCACACCTGCATCTCTCTCAGTGTTCAGAAAGGCACTTACGATATTGTGCAATGTTTGGCAGTTGTAGCCGGCACTTCAGCAAGGCAGGATTAAAGTCTGTTAAGTGTCGGTCTTTGTGTCTCTTTGTAGTTATTTTATGTCTCTTTGTAGTTGTTTTGTGTCTCTTTGTAGTTATTTTATGTCTCTTTGTAGTTGTTTTGTGTCTCTTTGTAGTTGCTTTGTGTCTCTATGTAGTTGCTTTGTGTCTCTTTGTAGTCATTTTGTGTCTCTTTGTAGTCGCTTTGTGTCTCCTTTGGGTCTCTTGTGTCATTTTGAATCTCTTACTGGTTGGCACATGTCTCTTTGAGAGACATTTTGTAGGTGAATGCCAGAGGGCGCCCTGACACGTTGGGCCCCTGGGCGTTAACGCAAAATCGTTTTAACACTAAGCATTAACGCAATTGTTCTTTCAGAAGTTGTAGCAGCTCAGTTTTAAAGCTGGAGTGAAGATACTGGTATCATATGAAACTAGAAAATCTAAAGAATCCATTGGTACCAACCATGTCATACTAGCTTGTCGAGAAGGAGGCTAAATAATGTTCCAAATTTGGTGAGGAAAAACTGTCATGTCCATTTTCAAAGGGGTCCCTTGACCTCTGACCTCCAGATGTGTGAATGTAAATGGGTTCTATGGGTACCCACGAGTCTCCCCTTTACAGACATGCCCACTTTATGATAATCACATGCAGTTTGGGGCAAGTCATAGTCAAGTCAGCACACTGACACACTGACAGCTGTTGTTGCCTGTTGGGCTGCAGTTTGCCATGTTATGATTTAAGCATATTGTTTTATGCTAAATGCAGTACTGTGAGGGTTTCTGGACAATATCTGTCATTGTTTTGTGTTGTTCATTGATTTACAATAATAAATATATACATACATTTGCATAAAGCAGCATATTTGCCCACTCCCATGTTGATAAGAGTATTAAATATATATTTTTTTAAATACTTGGTTACAGCATCGATAAGCTCTCTGGCTTTTGGTGGTTGGAGCCGGCGCCCACAACCATCTTATGTCCAGAGGTGGAGAAGCTGTGCACCCGTCCTCCTCTGCACAGGACCATCAACGTGTCCCCCGACATGCCCCTGAACTCAAAGGCAAAAGTCCCGTAGAAGAGCATGATGAGCATGCAGTAGATCCACTCAAAGATGGCGGAGGCGTGCTGCAGGGCGAAGCTCTCCTTGCAGAAGAAAACTCCACCTGGAGAGTTGGAGGTTAAGGAGGACAAAGGCTGCACAGCATTTCAGGATTCAGGAAAGGGATGTAAAGGTATTTTTTCTCCAGCAGGGGGCCACATAAAACAATTTAAACACATAACCTCTGATCATACTGGAAGACATTTTGCTAACAAGCTGAACACAGAATGAGCTTCATGTTGTCAGGATACTGAGGACCAGGGTGATCAGAGCCAGCAGGGCCATCCCCACCCGGAGGTGACCTGCTCGGTACTCTTCCTGGGTCTTGGCCAGTCTGTAGGTCAGAGCCGACTGGAGACACACGAACATCATGCTGGAGGGGAAGGCCACTCCGGCACCGACGTAATGGAGCACTTTGGCAAAATCCACCTGAGAAATAAAACACACAAAACACTTAAAATCTTTTATTTAACCTCGGGGAAACAGTAGTAGTAGTAGCAATCATTTGGGGGGAAAATAAAGAGATTTTGGTTTATCATTTAGGTATAATAATAATAATAAATAAAAATGTTAAATAATAATAAATAGAAATATAAAAACATAATATAATAATAATAAAACATTAAAAAATGTTAAATAATAATAATAATAATAATCAAAATAAATATAAAACATAATATTATAATAAGAAATATTAAAAAAATAAGAAAAATAGAAATATAAAATATAATATAATAATAATTAATTAAAAATGTTAAATAATAATAATAACAATAATGATAATGATAATAAATAGAAATATAAAATATCATATAATAATAATAAATTAAAAATGTTAAATAATAATAACAATAATAAATAGAAATAAATTTTTTTTTATAATATTGATAAATTAAAAAAGATTAAATAATAATAATAATAATAATAATAATAAATAGAAGTATAAAACATAATAAAATAATAAATTAAAAATGTTAAATAATAATAATAATAACTACAATAATAAAGAAATATGTAAGTAGCCTTATTACATGGCTTCTTACTTAAGAAATCAATCCATCTTTACCAAAGATAACTGTCTCACGTGTGCTGTATCTGAATATTGATCTGGTACAGATGAGCTGATGCTATTTCTTTCACAATATACACTGGCACTCATTTTCCAAACATTAACCCTTAAAAATATAATAAAAACGTTAACCCTCAACGTCTAAATCTAAAAACATGTGAGCATAATTTCTTGTGGAAACAAAGCTGATAAAAAACCTCCAAAAATGTCACACAAACACACGCACAGAGGGTCATCATGACCTAACACCGGCACTCTGGGTAATCACTGTTACAATATCATCCAACAAAGAACATCAGAGGTCAGGACGGGACAATCTGCACCACGAGAGAGAAAACTGTAATGATAGCAATTTACAAGGGCAACGACATCATTTCCGTTATCATCTGTGACTCCGAGAGAAAGACGACGCGGTGTCAGTTTGACTCCAGAGATGATAAGAAACCTGTTGCTTTAATGTTACCCAGTTTCAGCGTCACAGACTGAGGAAGTGCATCTTTACTACATTTATCATTTTAAAATACTTCCTGTGTGCACACTCTTATATTTTCAAATGCAGCAGCTGGAACGACGATGACACATCCTGAGGTGCATTGTGGGAGACATCACAGCTGTTTAAGAGGTGTAATTATAGGAAAGAGACAACAGAGAGCAAGTAAACGTACGTTCTGCTTGAATTATGTGTGCTGGTTCACCACAAACCATCTTTTCCATTCATGTCTCCAGAGAAGAAGAATATGAGGAGAATCAGCTCACGTCTCTGCTTTAACACTTTATGAGCATTAATGTTTTTTTGTCCGATTTGTTTCAGAAAAGTCAGAAGTTCCTCTAAAATTACGGGTGTTGCAATAAGCCGGTGATATTTGAAAATTAAATATTGATATCGTGTTAATAATAAACATAAGATAATATCGTGCAAATAATCCAGCAGCTCTTAAATCATTTCAGATTTACAGTTTTGGTTACAGACTCTCTCTCCGACTCCCTACACTCAAACAAGATGAATTTCACTGATAGCATTATTTATTTTTTCCAAATCTCATTCATGATTTCCAATTCAACATCAACATCTTCATGTCGGAGATGTAAACAGCGTCCTCTCGTATTTACGGCTCAGCAGATGGATGGAACACATTTAAACAGCACATTCGATGTTTACTCTGACGGGAAACACGGAGGTTCATTATGTAAGACTGAGCACGGACGGGGAGGAGGACTCCTACAGCCAATCAGAGAAGAAGAAGAGGAGGAGGACCACCCTTCACCGCGAGAGGACCCTGAGGATGAACTGAGCAGTGTGTTCCCCCCAAATGTAATTAGAGGAGCCCAGACGAGTGCAGACAGAGCAGCAGGAGAGGGCCTCAACTACAACACTGACCTCTGACCTCTGACAACACACACGTGTCTCAGTATCACCACTTACAGTACAGCTCTCTTCTACTGGAAGAAATATTCACTGTTTTGGTTTGCTCCAAATGAAGCAATGTTGTCTGCTGGATGTGTACAGGTAAATCATAGAGATATAAACAAACTGTAGACGCCGCATTGACTCCTGGATCGTACGTCGGCGTGGGCGCCACATTGGATCGGGCAAGACTGGCATGCAAGTGAACGGAGGAGCTGCCGTTTCTCTGGATAAAAAGCACTATAACGTCTACATTTCTCAACCGATTTCATTATCATATTAAAGGGACTATTTGTAAGTTTCAGAAATGCTTGTTAACAGCGACACCTGTGGTCGTTAAGTCAACGAAAGTCAGCGTCCTGTTGCTCGTGCTTGTGCTCGCTCTAAATAGACATGAACGAGCATCGCTCAAAGCAGTGAGGCGACACACGTCAGCTAAAACCACAATATCACTCTATATTTCAGCTGCTTGGCAGTAATGTTAGCTGACCAGACGAAGGTCTCTCCATGAATCACTGCTGATCCTAGTGTTGGCTTTTCCTGCTTCAGAAAAGCAGGTCGGTGCCGGAGCTGAAGCAGGAAGAGAAACGTTATTGCCTACCGACTGCGCCCGCAGGGAGACGATAACGTTTCTCTCTGCGGAGCCCCGTCACTTCACAAGACACGGGAAACCTCTGTTGGTCTGGAGGAGCTGCAGCATTTATTTCTGCACAAACGTCCACTGTACATTCACTAGATATTCTCAGAGCTACTAACTCTTCTGCAGGCAGGAGTGTGCATGCATGAAGGTGAGGTGGAGCGAGACAGCGAGACAGCGAGAACGCGTGCGCTGAGTGAGTGAAGGCAAGCAGGCAGAGGAGACTCTGGCCACACGTGAGCGCGCATGGGATCCCGACCCGGTAGACTTATACGTGTAAAAAGTTACAAACAGTCCCTTTAAAGGGTTTATGATCTACGAGGAGTAACGTTAAGTTAACGTCACGATTTTTTTTCTTTTGCCAAAGATTTTGGTGGAAAACTGTTAAATACGTTAAATAACGCCTAAACACAAAAACGTCTCTGTAATATTCAAATGCTGAACACACACATGCTGAACTACATACCTGGTAAAATACACAGAGTTATCACATGTTCAGCTGCAGATTTAACACCTGAGGCCATGAAAACTCAGGTATGCACGGTGTGTCCCACACATGTAGGCACATGTTCTTCTTCTCTACTATAAATCTGTCTTTATCTCAACAGCTATTTAAAAACCGTCGGTTACAAGTCAGCACAAAAGGTGACTGCTGCACACTGAGCTGCTCTTCTAAACAAATGGTGGACGTTATCATGAGAGCGCCTCCTTGAACTGCACAGGAACACACTCACACACACACGTCGTGTTTTTTAAGATCATGCTACCGCGGAGACAGACAGAACAAACAGAACATCAAAAGAGAGTTGCTTGGAAGGATTACAAAGTGTTGAGAAACAGCAGGAGGAGAGACGAACTTCAGAGAGGCTCAGCGGAGAGTTTAAAAACCAGCAGAAGCACCACGTACACGTGTTGTAGTAGTGATGAAATATCAGTAAATCACTGGAGTGGTGCTACAGAGAGAGTTCAGGAGATGAAGAGGACTAGAGTGAAGATATTATCATACTAAACTAGAAAACCTCATGAATCCATCGGTACCAACTATGTCATACTAGCTTGTCAGGAAGGAGGTTAAATAACACCATTTTCAAAGGAGTCCCTTGACCACCAGATATGTGACTGCGTAAGGGTTTTTGTCAAAAAGAAATTAGAAAAATGTCCAAAAACGTCTGAAAAATTTCCAAAATATATCCCACAAAAAGTCTGAAAAAAGTCTGAAAAATGTCTGAAAATGTCCAAAAAATGTCCGAAAAAAAGTCCAAAAAATGTATAAAAAAAAAAAAAAAAAAAAAAGTCTGAAAAATGTTTGAAAATGTCCAAAAAAAAAAAAAAAGTCCAATCACTTCAATTCAAAAAAATTCTGAAAAAATTCTTAAAAATTTAAAAAAAAAAAAAAAAAAAAAAAAAAAAAAGTCAATTTTTTTTTTAAATGTCCGAAAAAAGTCTGGAAAATGTAAAAGAAAAAAAGTTTGAAAAATCCGAAGAAAAGTAAAAAAAATTACAAATTTTTTTGAATACTTTGTTAATATATTAATAATTAATAAACTTTGTTTGTTATGGTTTACGTTGTTGTAGTAATTTTTCTTCAGGAAACTATAAAAATCATGATTCAACTGATTATCTATAGTGATGAAATTAAAGAAAGAAATTAAAAATGAAGTGGGACTCAGCTGAGGAGGGAAGAAGAGTAACAAGAGTAAGGGACAGAAACCATAACAGTCGATTAATTTATTTATGATTTTTATTTCTTTATTATTATACATTTTATATGTCTTTATTATTGTTATTATGATTTACATTTTTATTATTATACTATTTTTTATATTTCTATCTATTATTATTTAATCTTTTTTATTTTGTATTATTATTATTATTATTATTATATTATGTTTTTTATTTCTATTTATTATTATTATTATTATTATTATTATTATTATTATTATTATTATTATTATTATTATTATTTTTCTTCCCTTGTTTTCTGTCGCTAAAATCAATTAATAATCGTGAAAAATAATCGTGATTATCATTTTGCATTATAATAATAATCGTGCTGCCCTAACTCGTCGCTAGTGAGACTTAAAGCAACAATGAGGAACCTGCATTTAAAACCCGTATCATCATTTATTGGTAAACCTGGAGCCGTTGTGGATCAAGAAGGTGTGAATGTAATGCTTAAAACCTGAGCTGAATGAAGAATGCTTGATTGAAATACAGTGAATGATTACACACACACACACACAGTGACGGGAGCTGTGAGTAAAGGTCAATCTGATCTGTCTCTAAACCAACATCATCAACACAAAGTCCTGCAGCTTTCTAAAGAGACTGATCAGACTGTGATTACCTGGAAGTTTCCCACCATGATGAGGCCGGCGGCACAGATCCACGCCGTGGAGAGGCCCGCCGTGTTCAGCACACAGTTCTGGTGCTTCTCTATGACGTGAGCGTAACGCAGCAGACCGATCAGCATCACTATCAGGATACAGATGGAGAGAATAAGGATGAGATATTTCATCACTTCATCAGTTGTGATGTAATCACATTGTGTTCTCTTCCAGGAACCGTGACCACAATACAAACTGTGTCTGACATGTTTACGGTTTGGGTCTTTCCCTCCTTTCTGCTCTTTTAAGCAGAAGAAACAAACACACATTTATCATCTTTGTTTACTTAAAACTGGATCGTTAACAGGCATTGATTATTTTCTAATTACAGAGTTGATTGTTGCGTGTAATTTCTACTCTTCTTCTTTTAAAAATCCTCCTTTGTCCTCTTGTAGATACACTGTGGAATATTTTTTTACATTTCTATACTGTATTTGTGTGTGTATATATATATATTAGGGCTGTCAAAGTTAACGCGATAATAACACATTAATGCAAATTCGTTTTAATGCCAAAAATGTCTTTAACACATTAACGCAACTTGTGATTTTTAGGTTGTAGCGGACTCAGTTTTGAAGCTAGAGTGAAGATACTGGTATCATATGTCACAGAGATGCTAACTTTATTCACCCAAAACTACAACATGTATTCAACTCTACATTTTAGGCCACTTGGGGGCAGCAGAAACAAGTTGTGAACACAACACGGACATATTAGTCCAACATTCGCTCTCTTGTAGCTCTGTTTTTGGTCTCCACCAATTCCTGAGGGGAAATATCTGTCTCTTTAGCTGCTAAATGCTTCACTATGTGGATGTAGTGGGTTAAGTTTAAAGCTACATATGAAACTAGAAAAACCTAATGAATCCATTGGTACTAACCATATCGTACTAGCTTTTCGGGAAGGAGGTTAAATAACGCTCCAAACTTACGCTAAAGTTTACGCCAAGTCATAGTCAAGTCAGCACACTGACACACTGACAGCTGTTGTTGCCTGTTGGGCTGCAGTTTGCCATGTTATGATTGGAGCATATTGTTTTATGCTAAATGCAGTACCTGTGAGGGTTTCTGGAATATCTGTCATTGTTTTGTGTTGTTAATTGATTTCCAATAATAAATATATACATACATTTGCATAAAGCAGCATATTTGTCCACTCTCATGTTGATAAGAGTATTAAAGTAAGGAGTTTGTCTGTCCGTTTGTCCTTCGCATATCTCAGGAACCGCTTATCCGATCTACTTCAGACTTGGCGGGTGTATTGGTGGGGACCCCTTGGAGTGCTTTGGTGCAATTTGGACACGTTCAATATGAATAAATTTAGAATAAAGTCACAGCGCTCTGTGCAGTAGCAAGGGGGCGGGACTTCAGGGCGGAGTCGAGCATGTCATCTTCCGCAGCGAGCCTTTACGGGACCGCAGGATATACGAACGTTACGACCCAACTCTTCTTCAGTCAACGAGCATCTTTATCTGCTGCATTGTTAACATGCAAGCAAATAAAATAATAATGAAATAACAAATTTACTAACAGTACGAACAACGTCGAAACACACTGAATGACCCTACAGTACTTAACAGTGCTTTTACTGTCAGGATGCAGCATGAAAGGAACAGCGAGTTCACATCTGCAACGTAAAGCGGCGGCGGCGATGCTGCAGACCTCAGCGTGAGCAGATTCCTGATGTCTGTTTATTAAACTGCTCCATCAAAAGCTTCTCAGCAGCTTCACGCCGCTCTCCCTCACGACCTCCTGATGCTCACGCCGCTCACATCTGGAGCTGTTGTGATGTTCATGTTGTTAGTCCAGCGGTGAACCAGCGGTGAACCAGCGGTGGTCAGCGATGAGGATTATCTGTCTGTCTGAGCCTCACTGATCTTCTCACGTCCACTAACACCACACCTCCAAACATCAACTCAGTTTGTTTATGAGAGCAGAACAATAAAAAAGCTTTTGATGTTGGAGAGCTCGCACACGCCAGCTTTCCTTTAGAGCTGTAACGATTAGTCGATTAATAGATTAGTTGTCTACAGCCTTGTTAGCAGCTCTGTGCAGCTGTATTTTTGTGAGCATCTGTGGGTTTGAGACGTTAGAGGGATGTCTCGAAGTAAAAGTAGATTATAAACTGTCATTATTTGGAGACCTAGTGAAATTATACAAAACAGTTGTACTCTAACTGTTATTGAAAAATATGTTAAAGTTATTACATGCCTAATAACGTCAGCAATATTTTCCTATTACTCTGAGTAACATTAGTCCTTTATCCATTCTTAAAAGCAAAATACAGTTATTCACTTCACAGGAAAGTTTTCATTGTGTGTTTACACACTGTGTGTCAACAGAGATGCTGCAAGCTCAAGAGACTACGGAGGACGGAACCTGCCAAAATAAATAAATAAATGACTCAATAAATAAAAAAATATACCATTAAATGTAGCAAAAATAGTGTTACAATTAAATGTAGTTTTTCATTAATTGATATAATGTTTATAATTTTTTTTAATTTACTTTTGTATAAATTCCCATATTTATTTACTCTTCGGCTTAATTTCCATTTTTATTTATTTATGTATTTATTTATTTTTTATTATTTTTTTTAATGAATTAATTTATTTTTTCATTCATTTTTATTTAAATATTTATTTTTGCATTTATTTTTTATTTATTTATTTTTGCATTTATTTTTTAATTTATTTTACATTTATTTTTAAATAAATGTATTTATTTATGTGTTTGCTACTTTCAATGGCATACTTATTTATTTATCGAGTCATTTATTTATTTAATCATTTATTTTTTTATTTTGGCAGGTTCTGTCCTCCATAAAAGACAGGGTCACAAATTCGGATCGACTGTGCGACTGCTTCTCCTGCTTTCCATGGGAAATGAATGGAAAGCGTTGAGACGCCCTCCGTCACCGGATCTGGTGGATATGCGCCGATAGAGGAACCGCCGACACGCCCCCCTGAAAACGTAAACTAAGGACCGTTCCCGCCTTTTAATTTTGAAAGAGCAATGAGGAACTCCAACACTCGGCCCTCTGCGGTCCAGCCCAAAATCTGAGTGTACCAAAGCTCACTATGGTAAACTCCTGGAGTCTAAATTCTCAGAAAGTTTTACAACGCAAACAGAGAAAGAAACTGTTCATGCACCAGCCTGCACACTTGGAGTAAACCACCCTCAATAAAGTGGTTCTGGCTCACAGCAGAGCAGAGGAGTTGCCCTCCTTGTCAGAGAGTGAATGCTCCTGTGTCACATAAACACACCATTCATGGCACAGAGTAATATTTTCCCTTCATAGAGGAGGTGGTGGAGGGGGTTGGGGTGGGGGTGGGGGTGGGGGTGGGGGGGGGGGGGGGGGGTGAGGCGGGACCTGGCAGCGGGTCCTGGGGAGCAGAGACTCTGCAGGAGCCGACACAGCTGAGAAAACAAGGCTGGAGCTCTGAGTGCACAGAGACCCGTTCAACCAAGAGCAGCATGTTCAAGACTTACGTTGCCTGAACACAGACTCTGAACACAGATTCTGAACACAGACTCACCCATAAAGGATCCGGTGCTGCAGACGAGGCTGAAAAAGCAGCTTTCAGGTGGCAGAGTTCCACATTTACTGCAATGAAAACAGAGAGGAGAGGAGGGGGGGTTAGTGTTGGCTAAAGTTCAATCAAGTTCCTGCAGAGTTCAAATCGAATCAGATCAGATCTGTGACCTCCTCTTGGGTTTTTACTGTCGGCACGAATTCCTTAGAAATAGTCATGAAAAAGCAGCGTGACCTTATTTGCATACTTTGCCAACCCTCCTGATTTTCCCGGGAAGCTTGCGTTTATCATCACCCTCTCTCGGTTTCCTCCCGGGGTCACAATCCTCCCGTATTTCTCCAGATTTATGTCAAATTTTCACACTTTTTTTCCCCCTTTTCTTTATCTTAACCTGGAACTGAACAGTGTGTATAATCCCTACTGTTTCCACCCTGTCGTTTCCCGTCGGAGGAGAGCAGTCTAACAGCTCAGTTTGAGCTCACGTTTAAGCTTCGCTCGCCCCACAGCTGTTTTCCAAGCTACTGTAGCTGGTTTCACCTAAACTGGGTTGAAAAACGATGCCATCTGGTTGCCATGGTAACGGATTATGTCTGACTATTATCCACACGCCCCCTATTATGTGTTTGACAAAGAACGATAACAAAAAAACAGGAAGTAAAACTGGCTGGAGGGAGGCTTTAACCCCAAATTGCTCCTGAAGGCTGAGTCGTTATATTAGATCCTGATGGGCAAAGTTGGCTCCTTGCATGGCAGAATGGTCCTTGAATGTGTGAATGGATGAATGCTGACATGTGGTGTAAAGAGCTTTGAGCGTTCCGAAGACTAGAAAATCATAAATAAACTTTCTCCAGTGAGCAGGTTGCTTATTCAGTCTGAAAGGAGCTTTACATTAGTGCACAACATTCAACAGTTTCAAACTGATAAATGTTCTGTTGCAACCACTTAAATGTCTTATATTTCACATTTTGTGCATGAGTCATACTCGTGCAGTACAAAGGTGCATATTTCCTTGTTCTTACTCACTAATCGCAGGCTGTGCTGCGTGCCAACTAAAACACAATGTGTGCTGCTGACATATTCTTGTTTTTCTTTTTGGGTTCAGTGAAGTGAGTGTTTACTGAACGTATAAAAATGAGCACAGCGAGACGAGCTGCCATCATTTGATACCCGCGGTCACATCATGCGTACTGTGAGTGATACTGTTATTATTGTGAGAGTGGAAAGAGGATCGTCACTGGTTTACCACTGTGGCTTCAAGAAACCACACAGCTCCATGTCAACAATGTGCCTTTGTGTGGCTCCCTGAAGATCACATACAGGAAGCAGTGACTGTGATTTCCACAATAACAGGAGTTTCACAATAAGAGGAGTTTCGGAGAAGCAGTTTTGCAGAATGACTAAAATACCTGCAGAGATTTAATCATCACTGACCTGATGAGAGGGATGTTGTCCAGCGTGCAGCACAGAACCGGACCCCTCTGTAGTGGAAGCTGCTCCTCACACGACTCATTATAAAGCCTGTAAACACACACACACACACACACACACACACACACACACACACACACACACACACGGACACGCAAACACGTTCAGTCTGCAGATACTGACGGATAAACAGATTTAACCTCTTCAGCCCTCTAGGGTGCTGGAACGTGTGGTTCTCCTAGACAGACATACCCAAAATAGATCAGGAATAGCTCCACAACTAGCAGGTCTATATGCATGGTCTTGGTCTCTATGGATAGGTAAGACCCCAGAGAATTCACCCCAGTGTCAGTGACATTGTGATTGGTACTATGTCTGAGTAAACTGTGATGAACCAAAGGAAAAATGTAAATTTTTATCCTCGCCTAATATGTTTTCTAGATTAGACAGTGGATAACACCATTATAGCAATGATGCCATGCACGGAGACGCCACTGAATTCATTCAGAAACTCCTCGACTACAAGTGTGCCAAAGCAGATATAAATAACACAAAGCACATAGATTCTATAAAGTTTTTTAGTAAGGATAGGACCAGGAGGACTCTCCATTTGGCACACTTGGATACCCAAAGTGTGCCAAATGGGTTTTCTACCTCTTGAAAGGGAATCTGGCTCTAAAATACTCCTGATATCCACTACAGGAGGCTATGTGAACACAATGGAGCCTTTGGCCATGACATTTAACCCGTGCATCATCACATTCTACCATTGTGCACACTAGAAAATCAATAAAAACAACAACTAAATTGTATAATTTTGACTCCAAATGGAGTCGTTTTATTATAATAATGAAATATGATCAAGTAAAACTTAGATAATAACAAATAAGATCAATAAAAATGGAAATAAGATAACAAAAAAGAATCAAAAGTGAAGTATGTACATTCAATATAAAAACTAAATACAAAAAAATACAATTTCTTGTGCGTTGATTTTGTAACTAAAATATTGAAATCGTTGCCAAACAATCATTGTTTGGACAAAATACACTTGGAGTGTTGTTTTAGTAGCGTTAAGGCCTCGTCCTTTAGAAACTATTCAGGAAAAAAAACCACCACAGCACTTTATGAAGTTTTTAAAAGGCAGTGTTTTAACACACCGGTACCGGTTTTGTCGGGTAAAAGAGGTTAAAAGTAACAAAAGTAACACATCAACAAATTCAAAACTTGTTTTTGTGCCCCGCTGGAATCTTTGAAAATCGTCTTAAAGTTCAAAGTTAAAAAAAACAATCCTCATTACAGGCCTGTTTTTATTTTTTAACCACCTGAATGGTGCATAATGAATGTAAAGTAAGCAAATGTGTTAAAACTCTGTTAATGTTTGAGCATTGTCTCGCACATTTGGAGCTTCATGACTCACGATGATCTACGCAGACTGTCGAAAATTAACCCAAAATATTTCTAGGTGAAAGGTCGGATCAAATATAAAATTGACATCCTTGTTTTCCAACAGCTTGTTTCCCTCGTCTACACTAACACAGGATCAGCGTTTTATATTAATTTAAGCTGGAGAAAAAGCTCCGTTCCTTGGTCTAATAAAACACCAGCCTAGGATTCTTTAGGTTTTCTAGTTTCATATGATGCCAGTATCTTCACTCTGGCTTTAAAACTGAGCCCACTACAACCTAAAAATCGCAAGTTGCGTTAATGCGTTAAAGAAATTAGTGGCGTTAAATTAATTTGTATTATTATCACGTTAACTTTGACAGTCCTAATCTTTATACCAATAAAACTAACAGTCTATAATCACAACAACATGGGCTGCATCAGAACATGAGAGCTGTTTAAATACCACCTTAATAATCTGCATGTGTTATCGCTTACACAGTTTCCATGGTAACGCAGGTGTTCTGCACACATTGACTGATGCGTTTCTGCTGATTAGGTTTTTGAAAACATCTCGACATGTGTTAACTATAACTGTTATTGATGTACTTTCTGTGTTTTCTGTACCAGCTGGGGAGGTGCTTCTTCTTCACATTCCACAGAGGTGACGGGATATCAGGAGATAAAACCAGCTGCAGGTCTGACACCATGTTTCCTCCTCCGTCCATCTCAGTCTGTTTGCATTCAGAGACCTCAGTTTACTGTAACTCCCTTCCTACACTCACATTCACTCTGTCTTTACACGTCCCCCCCCCCCCCCCCCCGTCTCATGTCAACATTTACAGCACTTTATTTTCTTAATGTCCACTCCCACATCTTCATTTCTCCACCTCGTGCCTCAGTATGTTTGAATTACGGCTGGCAGGAAGTGGCGAGCGGGGGGCCTCGTTGATGTAGAAAAAAGATTCCTGGCGCACAAAACTAAGCCCGCCATGAATAACCTTTTTTCCTGAATCAATGCTGCGTAAACACGCTAGCTAGAGAGAGTTTTTCCCTCCACAGTTTTCACAGCTGGCATCTGCAAGTGATTTGGAGTTTTGTGACACATTAACAGGTACTGAAAAATACCTCGTCACTACTTTAGAAAGTTGGCCCTGTTTCTGTTTTGGCTCTCCGTCCACACTGAGCTGGTGGTTTATTAAACCCAGGAACGGAGCTTTTTCTCCAGCTTAAATTAATATAAATGGTCCTGTTTTAGTGTAGGCGAGGGAAACAAGCTGTTGGAAAACAAGGACGTAAATCGCTGTTTTATATTTGATCTGACAACAGAGACAGAAAGACATGTAAACAAGCTAAATTGTGCTGTATTTTAAACACATAACAGAGGTTTAACCAGAGACTCTTTAGCAGATATCAGCTGTGATGAGCAGTTTTGTTGTTTGCCGAACAAAAAAGAACAAAGATGAAGATATTTAGCCATTTTGTTAAAAACGATGTGGACGTTTTCTGAGGATAAAACAAACTCTAACCTCCCTGTTTGCAACTTTATTCACCCAAAAACAATGCAACATGTATTTAATCCTACATTTTTTGGCCACTTGGGAGCAGCAGAAACAAGTTGTGAACACAACACTGACATATTAGTCCTATATTTACTCACTTTTAGCTCCGATTTTGGTCTCCACCAATTCCTGAGGGAAATATCTGTCTCTTTAGCTGCTAAATGCTCCACTATGTGGATGTAGTGGGCTCAGTTTGAAGCTATATATGAAACTGGACAACCTAATGAATCCATTGGTACCAACCATGTCATACTAGCTTGTCGGGAAGGAGGTTAAATAACGCTCCAAACTACGCAAAGGGGTCCCTTGATCTCTGACCTTCAGATGTGTGAATGTAAATGGGTTCTATGGGTACCCACGAGTCTCCCCTTTACAGACATGCCCACTTTATGATAATCTGACTGACAGCATTGAGTGTGGTGTGTGTGTGTGTGTGTGTGTGTGTGTGTGTGTGTGCTGTACCAGTTATGCAGAGGGCAGACATGCTGGTTGTACACGGACATCGCGTATCTGTAAGAACAGAAAAAAGGACAAAAGAATCAAAATAAATAACTCTGATATAATCTTTCATACAATATCTCCACTCCTATAACATGGCTGTCTGTGTAATTTAATAATGTTTAACAAAGAATAAACAAGCTACACTTAAAATCACGTGCACATATAGCCAGATTAGTGCCCGTCCAGGCTCTAAAGAACAACATGAACTACCGTCCTGCTGCTGCTGCCACAGACTAATGAGGCTGCTCGTGTTCGTCATACGTGTACGCAGCTGCTGGCTGTATTTTAACCTGAACTGTGACGCCAGAGGAGCTGCTGCTTCTGAAATCCATTAAAATGTGTCGACTACACAATAACCACAAACACACAGACTGGCTGCAAACACACATAAATACACTATGAGGCTCGTTTTAGGCTTCTGGTAGAGCAGCTCGTCCAGATGAAGCAGATGTTCAGAGGTCTGTCCACCACTTTGGTTCAGACTCAAATATCTCAAGAATTACTGGATGGATTTCTATTAGATTTTATATATACATTTATATATACATTTATATATACATTTTGCAACTTGGGGTTACCTTCTAGACACGACCTTGAGCCGGCGCTAACAGCGCTAACAATGAAAACAACTGTAACAGTGCTGACAGAGATAACAACTGAGGGGTCGGTCGGGACGGCGTTATCAGCTGTAACTGCTGTATGAGAGCAGTGCAGAGCGGTGGCTGGGAGCTAGCCGGTGCATGCACTAAAAGCATGCACAGCCGGCCCGGCGATGTCAACAAAGCACAGAGAGAGAAAGACTTCATCCTCTGCTCAGGTTGAATTGTTTTTACTAGATTTATACTCCTGAAAATTACCATTTGACAAGTTAATGCAGGATTTTATATGTTCTACAAGACATAAGGGCAGAAATTCAGAGGAAAAACTTAATTTCTTTCACCTTTTAACTGCAGCCACATGTCAACATTATCTTATCTGAGGCTTGAACATATCAAGATAACAGAGATTAAATCACCAAAACACTCTACAGAAACACAGACACATCATCAAAACAAAGCTGCTGACAAATGTAGAAACTTAAAGTGAGACAGGTGACGGTTTGAGTGTCTCTATTGATTGCTGATAACAAGATCAGGTCAGGAGAATTGATTTGCCTTTACACAAACAAATAGTGATGAACTGTTGTAGAGCGGAGCACAGATTTTTGATTTGGCTTTAGTTAAAATGTAGAACTTAGGGTTGTCAAAGTTAATAACGCCACTAATTTTTTTAACGCATTAACGATCTTTCAGAGGTTGTAGTGGGCTCAGTTTAAGAGCTAGAGTGAAGATACTGGCATCATATGAAACTAACTTGGGGGCAGCAGAAACAAGTTGTGAACACAACATTGACATATTAGTCCAATATTCGCTCTCTTTTAGCTCTGTTTTTGGTCTCCACCAGTTCCTGAGGGAAATATCAGTCTCTTTAGCTGCTAAATGCTCCGCTACGTGGATGTAGCGAGCTCAGTTTAAAGCTATATACAAAACTACAAAACCTAATGAATCCATTGGTACCAACCATGTCATACTAGCTTGTCGGTAAGGAGGATAACTAACGCTCTAAACATACGCTAAATTTTGTTGAGGAAAAACTGTCATGTCCATTTTCAAAGGGGTTCCTTGACCTCTGACCTCCAGATATGTGAATGTAAATGGGTTCTATGGGTACCCACGAGTCTCCCCTTTTCCTTTAACGTTTCCTAGGTCGCTGTCTGCAGGATTACGTTACATTACGTGCGGTACAAAACACGGTGACAACGCACGGTGGCGCCAGATTTACCCGCGGGAGATCGCTGTTTGCATGATTCTGTTAAAACGATGTAAAATATAAATCTTAATAGCTAGAGCATTCATTTTTTTGCAGCAGAAAGCTATGGCGTCTGTCTTTAGCGTCATCCAGTTGTACGCCCTTTGCACTTTATCTGCTCATTAATGAGCAGATCTTAAAAACTAAAAAATGTGCATAGTTCAAATAATTGTAAATATTTTGTTCATGTTTCTACATTTAGAAATCTTTTGGATCAAAATGTTTATGTTTATTTAGTAACATTTTATGGAAAAAAATGTCAGATTTTTGTATATATGACACAATTTCAATACTTTTGTCAATTATTATAGTTTATTGACTTATATAACCTTTTAGCTTAGGTCGTATAGATCTTAGGGATATTAGGTATTTGAAGATACTCCAAGAAATGACATCACAATAAGTAAAAACACCAAAGTAGGCCCTGGCAGACCATTTCTATTGCAGAGTTCAACGGGTTAAGGATGTTTCCAAAGATATTTCCCTTAAATCTTGTATTCAGTCTTGGATTATACTCTCACGCAGAATGCTCTCATAATAGCAGCCCTGCTTGCTCATTTCCTCAATATAAAATCATCTCTTATTGTCATGTGCAGAGCTCCAGACGTGACTGCTGGGAGTGAAACACAAGCAGACCAGACAGGAATCTCAAGGATCTCCAACACAATGGTAGAATAAACAGCAAACATTCATGATGAACTTTGAGCAGCCAGTTGAGGAGATGATAGTAGAGCCTCTCTAACCGGGCTGACAACACGTCGCCACACTACGTAGTCTGGAGAGCAACATGTTGATGGTTATTTAACTCTGAGGTACTCACACAAGCCAGATCCCAGTGATGGTGAAGACAGGCAGGCTGACAGGAAGGATCATCCACCGGGACATGATGACCACCTGCAGAGAACAACACACACCATCAATAAACAGTCTTGAATTACATAAATTGGGTCTCACTGTAAAGCTGAGACTCTTGTGGATCCAATGAGCCCAGCTGTATTCATGTGTGATGATGTTAGTCCCCATAGGAGACATTTCATTGTAGTGAGACGTGACCTCCCTGTATAAAATGACCTGTGGTGACCTCTAGGATAATCACAGCCTCATGAAACTTTACAGCCACAAACTAGAGACCTAGAGCATTCAGAGGATGGATGGATCAGACTAGAGACCTAGAGCATTCAGAGGATGGATGGATCAGACTAGAGACCTAGAGCATTCAGAGGATGGATGGATCAAACTAGAGACCTAGAGCATTCAGAGGATGGATGGATCAGACTAGAGACCTAGAGCATTCAGAGGATGGATGGATCAAACTAGAGACCTAGAGCATTCAAAGGATGGAGGGATCAAACTAGAGACCTAGAGCATTCAGAGGATGGATGGATCAAACTAGAGACCTAGAGCATTCAGAGGATGGATGGATCAGACTAGAGACCTAGAGCATTCAAAGGATGGAGGGATCAAACTAGAGACCTAGAGCATTCAGAGGATGGATGGATCAAACTAGAGACCTAGAGCATTCAGAGGATGGATGGATCAGACTAGAGACCTAGAGCATTCAGAGGATGGATGGATCAAACTAGAGACCTAGAGCATTCAGAGGATGGATGGATCAGACTAGCTAGATTGACAATAAGGGGGTTACAGAACAGAAGTGCTCACCATCCAATCGCTGAAAAGAAAAAATGCGATTCTTGCAGAAATCTCAAAATGTCAAAAGTTTTTGATTCCAAATCACAGCATGTCTTTTTCTCTGGTGTTCCTCAAGGTCTTGGTGTCTTAATGTGGTATTATGGAGTGATTATTGATCATTTTTATCAATGCTAGAGTGGTAAAAAATGGTTAAATTTAGCACCAAATCTGTGCAACAAATGGTATCAACACAAAAATTGCTGCAACAACTTATGAGACATAATAGAGCATGAGGATGACCATCATATACTTCTATCATCATGTTCTAAACTCTTGTACACTTTCACAATTTTCCCACAGTGTAATCTCCAGGTTCCCAGCTTTCAGATGATGTACACCACTTCTATGTGACATCTACTGTTGACCTGCTATCTCCCCCTAAAGACCCCCTGGACCCTCCTAAAAAAAAAGACAAAACTGGTCGAAGTTCAAAATGTCAGAAAATAGCAGGAAAAAAAATGCCTTTCAAATATCTTGTTTTGTCCCCCCGACCGTCCAAAAACTCAAATACATTAAATTTACTAAAATATAAAACAAAGAAAAGCAGCAAATTTTCACATTTCAGTTTGTTATTATTTGTTTATTTCACGGTTTTGTTGAATACTTCTATGTGACATCTACTGTTGACCTGCTATCTCCCACTAAAGACCCCCTGTACTCCCCTAAAAGAGACTAAAATGTGTCTCAGAGGGTTAAATAAACAGAAGAAAGAGATTTATCTACATGTTCCTGTGTGTTCATTCACTATTTTCTGTGTGAACACAGAAGAAACTGTGACCACCATTCATAAAACTAACTTGAAACTGCAACAACAACTGCAGTACAAACAGAGTTTCCTATTTCTTTCCTCTCCTCTGGTTTTACTGAATGCCTCTTTTCTCCTGCAGAAGCTGCTCCTTTCTACCTGTGCATGCTTTTTACCTGCAAGTATTTCACAAGTTTTGATTTCCTACCTCTGGTTTGTTCATCTCAGCTCCTCCAAACTGGAGCAAAAGAAGTTGCAGAAAGTCACAGCTGGTCTGAGCTCCTCTTCTTCATCAGCTGCTGCTGGGTTCATTGTCAGATATGAGATGACAAATGTGATGCAGATTCATCAGAAACCGGTTTCATTCATCATCTCACAGTGAGAGAGAGAGAGAGAGAGAGAGAGAGAGAGAGACTCCTCTGAGTCCTTTGAGTCCTCTGTGTGCAGCAGCAGCCTGGATGTTATGATCCTCTGTTGCAGAGAGCAGCTGGAACCAGGAACTTTAAACTCCTCCCAGCACTCACTCACATGGGTTTCCCCCTTTAAAGAGGCAGATGTGACTCTCACTAGTGTTAGAAAATTAATGTTTTGTCTTATTATATGAGCTCATAAATGTGTGTGTGTGTGTGTGTGTGTGTGTGTGTGTGAGTGTGTGCAGATATATCTGGACTGTTGCATTGACTACCTTACTGAACTTGTTTAGATGCAATCAGCTGCTGCAGGTGTTGTGGATGTTTTTCTGTCACAGATCATTTTGTTCTCAGTCTAGTTCCTGGAAATACATTTCACAACAGAAATGAATCACTCCTGTACTTAGTATGTTTTGGGGATATTGTTGAATCTTTTTTCTTTTTCTCCCTCAAACTGCTCTAAAGGTTTTCCAGGAAAGCAGATGATGATGATGATGATGCCTTCAGGTGCCCCTTGGAAAGCTCGTGTTTCTGAGTTGCCAGTGAGGAGATGTTAGATGGGCCTCTGTAAGTGTAGGAAAGATCAACACTTTGAGTTTGAAGTGATTTATGGTTAAATATAAATTAATTCGGTCCATGTTGTTGCATTACAATTTATTTATTGCTGTTTTTTTTTTTTTTATAATTTAACTATTTCATCTTTATCTTTTATTGATGCTTTACTCTTCTATGATTTAATGTTTGTCTGTCTTTTTTTTTTTTGCTTTAACATTTGAGCTTTTTTTCCCATCCTGTGTACACAAGGCCAAAACGTCGCAATACAATAATGTGAAAAATACTCCATTACACTCATGGAGTCGTGTTTTTGAAAGAAATGCCACATCTTGGATGCCCCTATAGTAGATACAACATGAAAAGTGCCTTCTAGGGTGTCCTTCAAGTGGAGAAAACATGATAATGGCCCCTTTTGGATGCCCCTATGGTAGATAAAACATGATAAAGTGTCTTCTAGCATGCCCTTCAAGTGGAGAAAACATGATAAAAGTGCCCTCTTGGATGCCCCTATGGTAGATAAAATATGTTAAAGTGCCCTTTAGAGTGCTCTTCCAGTGGAGAAAACATGATAAAGTGCCCTTCCAGTGGAGAAAACATGATAAAGTACCCTCTTGGATGGCCCTATGGTAGATAAAACATGTTAAAGTGCCCTCTAAAGTGCCCATCCAGTGGAGAAAACATGTTAAAGTGCCCTCTTGGATGGCCCTATGCTAGATAAAATATGTTAAAGTGCCCTTTAGAGTGCTCTTTCAGTGGAGAAAACATGATAAAGTGCCCTTCCAGTGGAGAAAACATGATAAAGTACCCTTTTGGATGGCCCTATGCTAGATAAAATATGTTAAAGTGCCCTTTAGAGTGCTCTTTCAGTGGAGAAAACATGATAAAGTGCCCTTCCAGTGGAGAAAACATGATAAAGTACCCTTTTGGATGGCCCTATGGTAGATAAAACATGTTAAAGTGCCCTTCCAGTGGAGAAAACATGATAAAGTAGCCTCTAGGGTGCTTTTCCAGTGGAGAAAACATGATGGAAGTGCACTAATGGGTGGTCTTAGAATGGAGAAAACATGATGCAGTGCCATAGGTTGCCCTACATGCTAGAAGAAAAGACAAATTCTGCTACACACATTTCTTTTGTTTTGTTTTTTTTTGGATGTGGACTTCTCTCTAATCATTGCTTTTTTTTTCTTATAAAATATTGATTCATTTTTGCTTATATATATTTTTTTAAATAAAATCTTAAACTGTGAACTATCAGTAACTCCAGCTGTCAGATAAATACAGTGGAGTAAAAATACAATATTACCCTCTGAATGAAGTAGAAAGTAGTATAATATATATAATATATTTCCCCACAGTACCTGAAAGCATCTTCACATGTCCCTGTGAGGGGATCCTTAATACATCCATAGGGGATCCCCACAGCTGCTTCCAGTTAACCTCTGTTGGTTTAGTGTTTCACTGAAGCTGCTGCAGGTCAACAGCTGTCAGAGGAAACATCTGGCTTCTGCCACAGGAGGGCGCTGCAGGCAGTGAATGAAAACACCTGGAGGAGGCTCACCTGCTCAGGATGCATCTTTTACTTTACTTTATTTTGCTGTAATTTTTAAAATAAGACTTTATTAATCCCCAGAGAGGAAGTTCAGGTGTTATAGCAGCACAAAGACAGGATAAAAACATATAAACAGAAAAGTAAACATTAAATAAGAATAAATATCTGGCACTGTCGTTACATAATCTCGTTGTTTTTACATATCTCCTACTTTTTTAAATGTATTTAAGTATTTTATTGTATTGTATTGTATTGTATCGTAATGTGTTGTACTGTATTTCTTGCCAACATTGTATTGATTAGGCTACTAATTTGTAATAATCTGCCCAAGGACTGCAGATGAAAATATATTCTAAAAATTAATTCTCTAGCTTATTCTGTCCCATTTACAGGTGGAAACTGAAATATAAAAATAAAAAAAATAATTTAAAAAATAAAAAAATAAAAAAAATAAAATAAGAGGAATTAGTATAAGAATATATATTTTCTTTTTTACAGTTAAATACCACAAAATGCCCAAAAAAACCTACCATAATACATATTTAGTTAGTTACTATAATTTGCATAACATTATTGGTTAAAAATTGAGCTCTCTAGCTAACTCTGGCCCATTTACAGGTGGAAACTGAAATGTTGTTTAATGTGCACTGTCCCTGGTAAATAAATTAAAAATAAATAAATAAATAAATAAATAAAGAGGAATTAGTATAAGAATATATATATTTTCTTTACAGTTAAATGCCACAAAATGCCCCATGCACTGTCCCTGGTAAATAAAAAATAAATGAATAAATAAATTAATTCATTAATTACAAATAATTAAATAGATTCTAGAATAGGTTCTCTGGGTATCCACGAGTCTCCCCTTTACAGACATGCCCACTTTATGATAATCACATGCATATTCTTTATGCTAAATGCAGTACCTGTGAGGGTTTCTGGACAATATCTGTCATAGTTTTGTGTTGTTAATTGATTTCCAATAATAAATATATACATACATTTGCATAAAGCAGCATATTTGTCCACTCCCATGTTGATAAGAGGATTAAATACTTGACAAATCTCCCTTTAAGGTTCATTTTGAACAGATAAAAAAATGTTCAAACATAGTTTTCATTAACATTTTACTCTTAAATGATCATTTTTGGAGTGTCATTGTGAGATTAATTGTAAATCAGTAACTTTTCTTCTAACATCTTCTATGACAGAAGAAAAGAGAGATGCAGATAGTTTAGATTATAAAAGCAAATGCAAATTATTCACCCTGCTTTAAATCTCTTTTAAGACTTGAATTGCCCCGTCTGAAACAATGAACTGAGACCTTTTTAAAACCATTATTGTCATTTATTTATTATAACAACATTTCAACATCAAAAGCCCTTGAACTGTTTTTTTATTCTCCTTCGGTTGCAGTCGACAGTTTTAGACAAACCGTAACCTGTAAAGTACAGACCGACACGCTCACGTTGATCCATGACAGAGAAACAATAACAGACGCATCGTTTGGCACACGAATAATTACCCAAAATTATTTCAAGTTTTAAAAAAGGTTCTGAGCAGGAATCATTACTGACGTTACTAAACACTTCAGACGGTCTTCTTTACATGCTGCTTCACAGTAAAAACTACAGGTTTAGTAGTAGTGAGAAGTACTGAAACACTTCAGGCTACACCGGCAACATGTTGGTGTAAAGATAATTCACATAGTGGAGAAGTCTAAACTTTATTATCCTGTTATCCAGCTGCATCATCAAAGCTGTCGTTCAACTCTCTGCCCGGAATAATTAAATATTTGCAGGTTAATTCTGCAGCGACCTGCACAGATTTAAACGTTGGCAAACATTTAATTTCTCCGAGCAGACATCTGTGAAATCATGTAGAGCTGCAACGATTAATCAATTAATTGCTATTTCGATAATTGAGTAATTTTTGAAGAAAATAAAAGTCTAAATTCTCTGATTCAAAGCTTCTTAAATGTGAATATTTTCTGGTTTCTTTACTCCTCTATGACCGTGAACGGATTAGAGGACGTCATCTTTATAGACCAAACAACTAATCGATTAATCGAGAAAATAATTAAGAGATTAATTGACGTTTGCATTTGCGTCATTTGCAGCCCTAAAATCATAGAAACACCTTTGAAGATCAAACACGCTGCTGGATAATAGGTAAAATACTGACCTCATGTCCCTTTTTAAAGCCGCTCTAGCTGCATGTAGACGTCAGCTCCTCCACAACAGACAGACAGTAATAGTGGTTAAACATGACGGCAGAACAACTTCATATGTTCAAGTCAAAATCCCTCCTCGATGTACATTTGTAAGCTGCTACGACACACATACTGGTTTTTACCTACAAGGACATGGAGACATGGTTGCATCGTTAAAGGTTCAACTTTCTGCCCAGAATAATAAAATATTTGCAGATTTTAAACGTTGAGCTGCAACGATTAATCGATCAGTTGTCAACTGTTTTGATAATTGGTTTGAGTCATTTTTTAAGAAAATAAAAGTCTAAATTCTCTGATTAAATGTGAATATTTTCTGATTTCTTTACTCCTCTATGACCGTAAACTGAATATCTTTGAGTTGTGGACAAAACAAGACATTTGAGGACGTCATCTTTTGGCTTTTTTCGCCATTTTTTGACATTTTATAGATCAGACAACTAATCGATTAATCCTAAAATCATGGAGATACCTTTGAAGATCCAATGCGCTGCTCAACAACAAGTAAAACATGGACTTTTCTCCTAAAGTTTGTGTACAGTAGAGACCGAATCAGCCAGTCTTCATGTCCCTTTTTAAAGCCGCTCTAGCTGCATGTAGACGTCAGCTCCTCCACAACAGACAGACAGTAATAGTGGTTAAACATGACGGCAGAACAACTTCATATGTTCAAGTCAAAATCCCTCCTCGATGTACATTTGTAAGCTGCTACGACACAGACTGTTTTTGTTTTTTTACCTACAAGGACATAAAACACAAGAAAAGGACGGCATGAAATTACACTAATTAAAACATGAAGTATTAACGGTTTGAAGAGCCTCCATCTCTTCAACATTTAAGAGGCAGAAACGGTGTCATGATGAATGAAGAAACATGACATTCGGATGGAAAGAGGAACAAACTGCACATCCTAACAGAAACACTCTACCGGGTGCACTTCAGATCCGCCGGAGAGTGTTATATATTATGAAAATAAATATATTCTTATTATTTACAATGGACACATCAGCTTGTTTGGTCCTCTAAGCAGCACAAATGATCACAGCAGCCACGCTATTATTATTATTTTTTTTACAGCCCACATTTTTAAAGTATAATTTAAATCTAATTATAGTTGAGTAAATCACGCGCTGCACCTCCGGGGGATCTACAGGATGTCGGGTCGGGGGGATTCAAATAATCTGGATGGCAGCACACAAGGGAAGAACGGGACAAACACTGTGTACACGTAGCAAAGGGTGAGCATGATTACATTAAAGGGGCAGATGTGTGATGTTGTGGTTGCGTAAAGACCGTTCACACCTCAGGCGTTAATCTTAAAATCAGTGGTTTCCAAACGGAGATCGATATGAGGGTTTACACGAGGATTAAAGGGATGAGACGCAAATGTTTCCTGTTACTTAAAATCAAGTTCTCTAATTTTATTCCCAGTGAAACACTGGATACTTTCACCTCTTTGGGGCCTCAAAAATCTGGTCTACTTTCTGGTTGAACTGCTTACAGTTTCCTCTCAGGTTATGCAATCTCAGCAGACTTTGCCTTGTAGCTTTGGGGACGTGGAGACAAAGTCAACGTCAGATTTTCACAGGTTTCTTTGTGATGATCAACAGATTTATCTCTAGAAAAAGGTGAAAACTACCGTTGCAAAGTTACTCTTTAACTTTGTGTGTCTTCATGTTCTTTTTTATATTATCCCTATTATCTTAAAGTCTGTTTCAATTAAAGGAATACCAAAATTATCATTTTTATATCACTTATTCACCCTCCGTGTGTGTTACCTTGAATTCTTGAAGAAAACTTATTTTTTCTCTCACGCCTCCACGGTGAACGGAGATTTAAAAAATGGAGTAAAGTCTTGATGAATTGTAGTAAATGGTTTCCAGGTTTAACAACTATATCAGAACTTCTGTTTACAAACTCTCACACAACTCGTGCAGTGTAATCAAAGTCTCATTCACCCGGTCATATGCTCAGTAAACACATGCATCTTCACTAAAACCTCACTATTTAAACACTTCTACATAAACAGTCTCACGCTACTCATTCGTGCAAGTGTTTTAAATAGTGAGGTTTTAGCGGAGACGCATGTGTTTGTGAAGTAGTGAGCATACGACTGGATAAATGAGACTTTGATTATACTGCATGAGTTGTGTGAGAGTTTGTAAACGGATGTTTTGATTTAGTTTTGCTGTTGTTAAACAGCAGCAGCTGAGTGTGAAGCGGTCGGGATGAGAGTCAGTACGTCTAAGTCTGAGGTCATGATGGTTCTCTGCAGGAAAACAGTGGATTGCGCCCTCCGGGGTGGTGCGTGAGTCTTTGCCCCAAGCGAGGGAGTTTAAGTATCTCGAGGTCTTGTTCACGAGTCAGGGTAAAATGGAGCAGGAGATGAACAGGCAGTTCGGTGCGGCATCTGCAGTTACGCGGGCGCCGTACCGGACCGTTGTGGTGAAGATTTACCAGTCCATCTACGTTCCATCCCTCACCGATGGTCATGAGCTTTGGGTAGTGACCAAAAGAATGAGATCTCGGATACAAGCGGCCGAAATGAGCTTCCTCCGTAGGGTGGCTGGGCTCAGCCTTAGAGAGAGGATGAGGAGCTCAGACCTCCGGAGGGAGCTCGGAGTAGAGACGCTGCTCCTTTATGTCAAAAGGAGGTGGCTGAGGTGGTTCAACATCTGATCAGGATCCTCCTGAACGCCTCCCTTTGGAGGATTTCCGGATAAGCGGAAGAAAAAGGATGGATGGATGGATGGATGTTGTTGAACGCGGCCCCCATTTACTTCAATTCATCAAGACTCTTCTCCGTGTTTTGATTCTCCGTTCACCGTGGAGGCGTGAGAGAATTCAAGGTAACACAGGGTGAGTAACTGATATACAAACGGTCATTTTGGGGGTGAAGTATTCCTTTAAAGTGCTATAAACTGAATCACAGACTACTCTCTGATGTTTGATGATGACTGAGACGTGACTGCAGGTGACGGTTTACAGATAAATTAGATAAATAATCCTGCGTAAGGAGGTCGGAGAACACAAACAGTGAAACTACTACGCATCTTTTCTTTCCACTGTCTTGTAAAGCAAACAGAAGTGCTTGTAGTACTAGTACTACAGTAGATGCAGACAGGTGATTTAGGGTGTGTCTATATTTGGAAGTCAGGCTTGAGTGCTCCCGGTTTCACAACAACTGAGATTTAAAGAGCAGATCCACGCTGACATCCTGTATGTTTTCTACATTTGGCCGCTGGTTTATGTGGCCGTCACCACCAACTAAAACTCTCCTCATCATGCAGACGGGGCTTTGTACGGTATAAGTTCTCAGGTGAGATGAAGAAGGCAGAATGTGGACAGTGTGGACAGAGAGGACAGGAGGACTTTAGCATTAAACAACACATTACACAACATACTTCCTGGAAGTCATCTGCTCTGGGACGGCTGTCAGCTGAGGAATGTGTTCAGATCTTATCATCTGACAAAGTGCTTGTGTGGTGAGAAAGCAGACGTGTTCAACTGATCACCAGCGTTCCTCTTTTTTAAAACAACGAGTGAGTGTGTGTTAGCAGCTTACCGTCGCCAAACACAAGCTTAAGACCTTCAGACGAGCTTCAGAGCTACATGTTTAAATCTTTCATTCAGTGCATTGTGAAGTCTTCATTCCCTTTTGGTAATCCTAAACTCACTATTCTGGAGGTCACACTTGTGCTAGGGCTAAAACAGACACTATTTTAAAGGAATAGTTCAACATATTCTGCTTCCTGTGTGAGAGTTAAATACAAGCTCTGGAGTCTGGTTAGCTTAGCTTAGTATAAAGACTGGAAGCGGAGGGAAACAGCTAGCGTGGCTCCTACAAGAACTTCTTAAGCTCACTCATGAATACGACGCATCTCGTTTGTTTCATTCGTACATGAACAGAAATGTTAAAACGAGTTATGTGACTTCCTGACGTCTTGTTGTTGCCGCGTTTGGTACCACTGTCTCTGCACAGACATCAACATCTGTGCAACGACTGTATCTGGCAACCTGCACTGCTAAGAACAGTGTTAACTAGATTGCAGTTACTAATCAAAATGTTTGTGATTACAACGGGGTTACATCTGAATAAAAAGCTTTTATGTAGACGCGACAGTCGGCCTTCATCGCCGCTGGTTCTCTGATGACGGTTTGGTGTGTGGGCCTTTATACTGCCAGGTTTAACTTCATGTTTTTAGGACTTTTCAGCTTTAATGCCCAGTTTAAAACATTTGTTAGAAAAGTAATAAGTTGCATTACTGTGATGAAGTAATTGAAAAAGTTACATTAGTTATTACTAGGGCTGTCAATCGATTAAAATATTAAATTTGTATCTGTTGAAAATGTACCTTAAAGGGAGATTTGTCAAGTATTTAATACTCTTATCAACATGGGAGTGGACAAATATGCTGCTTTATGCAAATGTATGTATATATTTATTATTGGAAATCAATTAACAACAAATCAATGACAGATATTGTCTGTGATTATCATAAAGTGGGCATGTCTGTAAAGGGGAGACTCGTGGGTACCCAGAGAACCCATTTACATTCACATATCTGGAGGTCAGAGGTCAAGGGACCGATTGTGTTAAAGAAATTAGTGGCGTTAAAATGCGTTATTATTACGTTAACTATGACAGCCCTACTTATTACATTTCAAAAGCAACCTTCACAACTAGAGCGTCAATAATTAATCGATAAGTTGTCAACTATTAAATTATTCGCCAACTATTTTAATAATCAGTTTGAGTAAATTCTTTTATTTACAGGTCAAATATTTAAGATCTTTTAGAGGGTGTTGTAGTTGTTTTTTTCACTTTAGAATAAAACTTGTGAGGTGTTTCCCTCTGCTTCCACACTTTATGCTAAGCTAAGCTGAATACATCCAGACTCCAGCTCAATACTTAAAGCAGTGATATCAACACGTAGTCGGAGGACGGACGCTACAAACTGAAAGTGAAAGTGTCTGCTCCGTACGGATGGAGTCTCAGGATTTGGAGTCAAAGCCAAAAACACAAGAGAACTGAACTCTCACTAGTAATATGCACTATCACGGCTAAGTGCAATAATATATCCTGCTGGAATTGTGCAATATTGTTTATCTATGCTGCTACCAGTTTATGTATTATATATGCTGAGTTGTTGGGTCGATCTATTTTATCTTCCTTTTATTCCTTTTTTGCACCACTGAGAGGAGTTTCTCTAGAGTTTCGTTGTACAGCTGTGCAATGACAATAAAAGGCATTCATTCATCTTTTAAAAGTGCCTATTCGTCAATACTTCGGATTTAAACCCAGCGCTAATAAGAGAATCATAACGTTAATGAGGCAGTCGGCGTGAGGAGGACGGAGCGTTCACAGCACGGTGTGCGAGGTGGAAACCTGTCGCCTCAACGTTAAAGATCAGAGTAAGTGCTATACAGATGTTGAGCGTCACCTTTTTTTGTAAAATGTTTAACCAGTGGGAGAATGTCCTCACCGTGACATCCCTACTCTCAGAGAGAAAGCAAATGGGTGCTAAATATGTTGAACAGTTCCTTTAAAATCTAAAATCCATACTTCTTTTTCTACTTCAGAGCTTTTCCGTGTACATCAAGGATGATCACTTTGTCATTACAACATACAAACATCTGTTAACCACCTCTGACAAACATGTGGCTGTTTTATTTTTGATACTGGCCAAGAGTCTAAGTCACAGAGGCAATAATAATATAAACGAGGTGAGAACTATGTTAGTGGTATTCCTCCATCTCCATACTGTGCTCCTGTCTGAGTCTGAGCAGGCCTCCTCCTTCCTACCGCTCTAAATCCACGGATGTATCACTGCGTCGAGCTACGGATGCCTATAAAAAGTCAAGTGAGAATGTCGTTAAAAAGAGGAGGACCTGGTTGTGACTCACACATTCACGGCATCTCACGGTCGGTCGTTTCTACGTATGGCACACTTCGACAGCACTACTCTGCCTTGGACCCTTTGTCGCCAGAGGAGCCTCTGAGGTAGGTGTTGTAGAAGAACGAGGCAAAGAGGACCAAGTAGCTGAGGTACATGAGAGAGCCCCACGCGATGTTGTCCATCTGGGACGGGCAGCGCACCTCGTGCATCCAGCGGTACACCAGGCCCAGGACGGCCAGGCCCATCACCATCTGCAGGATCTGGGAGGCCGTGATGATCATGGCGCAGGGACGGGGAACCCGCAGGCCGGCCGCCCGCGCCGCGTAGTACGTGTACATGAGAGAGTGGACCACGTAGTTCATGGTCATGAACCACCCGCCGCCCGCCACCTGGTCCTTGTAGGAGTACCAGGAGTAGAGCAGCACGGTGATGTGGTGGTACCAGTGCAGGAAGATGAGGCGCTGCTTCCGGAGGACGATGAACACCGTGTCACCTGGGAGAGGAGAGGAAATCATCACAAGGTCACAAGGCAATCCATTCAAATATTAAATCGTGATTAATCACACATTTTTTATCTGTTCAAAATGTACCTTAAAGGGAGATTTATCAAGTATTTAATACTCTTATCAACATGGGAGTGGACAAATATGCTGCTTTATCCAAATGTATGTATATATTTATTATTGGAAATCAATTAACAACACAAAACAATGACAGATATTGTCCAGAAACCCTCACAGGTACTGCATTTAGCATAAAACAATATGCTCAAATATTATATAAAATATTAATAATACGCAAAAGCAGCATTACACACAGATACTGAAATGTTACTGATTAAAACGGGGCTAGATTTGGTTAGAAAATTACTGTTTTTTTAAGATGTCTTGTTTGGTTTAACAGATTTTAAATTACTATATTATAATGTCAAACAGATCCTAATTACATGTTGACATGGAGACATTTAAAAGCTGTTGAAACAGTAGTTATATGTAACTTAGAGGTCTGAAAAACTTTGACTTTTCAACAATATTTAGCCTATATATATTATTTAAGTGCTAATTGGGAGTTTAAGATGATTATTTTTACTTGTACAAGTTGTCACAAGGTATGTCACTTTAATACTTATCCAAAATTTGAAATAGGATATACTTTATTGTCAACTTTTTGCATACAAAAAGGCAGACATTTGTTTTTTCTTTGTTTGCATAAAATCTGCTATTAAAAAGGGTGCATTAAAACACAATATATCACATCCAGACAGGACACATTAAAGGGACTATTTGTAACTTTCAGAAATGCTTCTTAACAGCGACACCTGTGGCCGTGAAATCAACGAAAGTCAGCGTCGGGCTCGTGCTTGTGCTCGCTCTAAATAGACATGAGCGAGCATCGCTCAACACAGTGAGGCGACACACGTCAGCTAAAACCACAATATCACTCTATATTTCAGCTGCTTTGCAGTAATGTTAGCTGACCAGACGGAGGTTTCTCCATGAATCACTGCTGATACTGTGTTTGCTTCTCCTGCCTCAGCGCAGGCTGAGGCAGCGGGGCTCCGCACCGAGAAACTCGTCTCCCTCCGCCCGCAGCCGGAGAGAACAGGGAGACACCGGCACCCGGTCGGTAACGAGACAACAACGTTCTCTCTGCGGAGTCCCGTCACTTCACAAGACACGGGAAACCTCTGTTGGTCTGAAGGAGCTGCAGCAGTTATTTCTGCACAAACGTCCACTGTACATTCACTAGATATTCTCAGAGCTAAACTAACTCTTCTGCAGTGTGGAGTGAGTACGCGTTCACGTCTAGAGGTGGAACGAGTACGCGAGAACGCGCGCTCTGTCTGAGTGAAGGCAAGCAGGCAGAAGAGACGAGGCTCTGGCCACACGCGAGCGTGCATATGCGAACGCGCATGTGTCCCGATCCGCTACATTTATACGCTTAAAAAGTTACAAACAGTCCCTTTAAAACATATTTACATGATTACACAATAGAAGCTACATTAAAAGGAGCACCAGGTACTCGATGGTGAGGACTGAATAGAGGTTAAATAAATAGATATAAAGTGCTGACGTAGCAAGCTGGCTTCAAATACTATCTGTCCTTACAGATCAAGATATTTTATGGCAGCAGGGACAAATTGTTTTTTATAGATGTTTTTCTTTGCTCACGGGACTCTGAACTTTTGCCCTGAAAAATGATTTACTGACACAAAGATTAGATTTCCTGCCGCAGAGGGAGCAGCAGTGATGTTCTTACGTCAGGATATTTACATGCAACGACTTTAACCTTGAGTGACCATTCCTCTCCTCCTCGGAGCACTTAAACTTTCCAGTAAATTTATCAAGCAAACAATCATCTTAAGAGCTGCTCACTAATCTCGCCTCTTGGTGCTCGCAGACCTGAGTGCTGGGAAATGGAGGAAGATGCTGAGGTGGCAAGAAAATCCCATTAGTGGATAAATGATACAGGCAGTGTTTCCTCAGCTGCAGACAGGAAGAGTCTTCATCCTCCTATTGGTCGGGCCGTTAGTTTACTACAGAATATATACTGTTTAAGACCTGTATATAGGTTATCTGTGCATATAAGCCTTATAAATCAGAGATAAAGGATCATTCAGGTTTATGCAAACACAGCAAAATCACCACAACGAAGTGTGAATGTGAAGAAAGCCCTCAGATCTGGTTGTAAACAAGCCAACAGTATGTAAAGCTCTTCATCTGGAGATAAAACTGAGAGTGATTGCAGCCGAAATGTTGGTCCTCATTGCACAGGAAAACTGTGTTTGCAAAAACTACAGTAAATACAGTCGGTCAAAGCTGAAGCTGGAAGTCAGTCCGTAAACTGTGATGGATGTTTGTCTGAACACGTGACTGCAGCTGTGTTCTTGTCTAGGTACGTCCGATCCATTCCTGTGAACGTGATATCCCACTACCATGTTGATAAGAGTATTAAATACTTGACACATCTCCCTTTAAGGTTCATTTTGAACAGATAAAAGATGTGCGATTCATTTGCGATTAAATATTTGAATGGATTGAGAGCCCTACGTGCTATATAAGTAAACTGACTTGACTTGACTAAAACAAGCAGGAGAAGGACATAATCAGAGAGAGAGAGGTTAGAGGAAGTCTTACCCAGCTCGGGGGCTTTGCTAAGAACAAAGGCGTAGGCCCAGAACTTGCTGACGGGGGCGCTGTAGAAACTGATGTCACACACCGACTGTCTGAAGCCGCTGTTTGTGAGGACGTGCATCATGTACAGTCCAGTCCTCAGAGCTCCTATTATGCTGCAGAGTGAACCCACAACAAACACAGAAACAAAGACATCAGTACACAGTTCAAATACCAGCAGATTTTCAGATGAATGACCCTTAAAAATGTGAGATCAGTCTTCATATCAGTGTGAATATGTGTACAACATTGCATTAAAAGTTATGTGTAAGCTCTTGTTCCTTTGTACACACTTTGTATACACTTTTCTGCATTTAAATCAATCAAACAGGGAGATCAGAGCCAGTCGTACATGCTAATTAACAGCCATTTATACTACACATAATAGAGGCTAAGATGAAGCACACTACAGTATCATTCGTATTAGCATCCGCAAACAGTTTGTGTTATTCAATACAGTCCTTTTATCACCCTTGAATAACTGGGATGGTCTCAGTCTGGAGTCCTGATGTGTGAAAGTGTTGAATACAAAACATCCGATTTCAAAGGTCAAGACACTTCCTAAGTCACCGTGTTTACAACCCAGGGCACTGTTTCTCATAAAAACATCAGTGAACCAGAGAGTTTAATCCTCATGTCCACTGTTCAGCTCCGCTGCAGCCGTAAAGACTCCTCGTTACTCATCCATGTAATGTCAATAAAACCCTCTAAGAGCCCTGCCATCGTAGTACAGTATAATCATACATTGATCCACAGACTGCAGGAAGGAATTCAGCTGCCCAACAATATTAAAACACAAAAAACAAGCAGTGATAAACTGTATATACTGCTATAACTGTACAATCTCGTTTGGTATTTAGTTATTGTCAACAAGTCCCATGAAAAGACACAAACCAACGATGTGTAGTCCGTCTGTAAATACGTCCTGACTTCCCTACCCTGCCTGTGGCTCTAAAGCCAACTGGTTTCAACAGAAGATGTAAATATTAAACAGCTGGTCACTGTAGTTTAGTGAGTATTTGTGGCAGCAGGACGATGTATGTGGGATTGAGTCAGAATGAACTACAGTGTGTGAGTTCATGATAATGAAGGAACATGTCACCCAGTGATACAGTGAGGGGCCCCGCCTCCAACGCTGTATCCAGTTCTCTTAATACATCCATGGTTTAACTTCATAACAAAAAACAGTAATAAAAGGAGTGGATGTTGAAGTACATGGGATTTGTTGTTTTACCGCGGTATTGAATTGGTATCAAGAATCGTGGAAGTTCACTGGTATTGGTATTAGGGATGAGTTATGATTTTCGATTTTTCGAATAGTCGTTATTTATAATATATTTGTATTTATTATATTTATCAGCTGTGTGTCTGCCCGGCGTAACTTTAGAAAGTGTCAAACAGTGTGTGTGTTTGTGCTACGTTAGCAGCTCTAGCATTGCCGGAGGCTTCGTGCTCGCCGCCGCCGCCGCACACGCAGTCTGCGTAGCTCTAGCGAGTTTCCAACAGACCGTGTGTGTGTTGGCGGTGAGTGTGAGGTTGTTGGTGGCGTTCTAGCTGTGAACGTAGGTGTAGCAGTGTGTGTACAGTTTATTTGTCGGTGTATAAATGCTACGAAACTGCAACTCCTCCGCTCCGCTCAAGCGAGCCGGAGACCGGAGCCAACTTCCTGTATCCTGCAACTCCACCTCTGCCTCTTAAGGAGGGCTGTTAAGGTGGACCAGCTTTTCTCCTTAAAGAGACAAGCCGCTCCTCTGAGCCGCTCAGCTTTTGAATTAATTATTAACATTTCTTTTAACCGTTTTAACTGATAGCGTTAATCAGTTAAAATGCTTAATGACGGTTAATTATTGACATCCTTACATGGGATTCATTGACGATAAGAAAATCATAGAATATCACCAGCCTTCCAACAGCTAGAAATTCCAAAGTCATGTTGTCATGTCCTGTATGCAAACAGCTGAGGGGTTGAGAGGGCAGGTTGCGTCCAGATTAAGATTAGATGGAGGGCTCAACACACCACCGATCCAGCGGTGATGGAGCTCTGTGATCAGGACGACAGCCCGCCTGCTGCCACCTGCCAAGTGAGTCACAACCTCTGCAAACGTCCCTGGCCGCGATCGCACCATGTTTGGTTTTAGCATCGTAACACTTTCAGTTACATATAGCAAGTAGCAGATGCTTTAAATATGACTTTTCATATGGTGATTTGATTTCAAGATAAACATCACATAAATTACATAACTCTCCAGGGTATTACTATAATCTAGGTTCTCTCATCTAATGAGAGAAAATACATCGTGGCCATCTAATTCACTACGTAAACTCAGCTCAATGCCGTTGTTCTACTCACAACACATACTGAGTGTTGACAAAGGATAGCGGTGTTATCTTGTGAGGTGTTGAAGATCAGTTTTTGGCCTTTCCTTTGAGTACAACAGCTTTAAATCCAGCGAGGAATGTGTTGGTGACAGATGTGTTATCGAACTGGTTTCCACATTTTCAGTCGTCAACACGTTTCCCTGCACTCTTCCAGCTTTGGTGGCCTCGTGCAGGTAAAAATAGTGATGATCTAATCATCCTGTTTACCCAGAAAGTCGGAGAATTCACACTCAAATTAGTCATCTTTTGTGAACCGTGAATCAGAGGAGAAAACAACGGATAAAAGGGACTGACAGCAGGAGTAGGAGAGCATGGATTGCTGGGGAAAATATAGTAAACACCAAATATTAATATTGAGATAACACACTGTAAAATGAGAGTAATTAACTGTTACAGCTTCAGCTTTTGTCCATCACATAGAACTTGAATAACCTGCTTAGAGCAGAAGACAATAACAACTGCAGCATGTGGACACTCCTGTCCACGTGCTGCAGTTTAGTATACTGTAAGGGCTGTTTTTATCTGGATTGTTCCACACAATCCTTACATCCACTGAAGGGAAATCTTAATGCTACAGTACACAAAGATATTTTAGACAACAGCGTGCGTCCAACTTTGAGGCAACAGTTTGGTGTAGTTTGGTGTAGTTTGATGTATATATATATATATATATATATATATATATATATATATATATTTGGACTCTCTCCTACTTTGTACTCCAACTGCTTGCACAACAATTTCCCTCAAGATAAATAAATCTATCTTATCTCATGTCTTATCTTTAGAGAAATGAAATGATATTCTGGCCTTCAGATTGTTACATACTATCTTCTTCTGTTAGACCTTTACACCTCCGTAACACACTGCAGACTGCAAATCATTTCCATTATTGATCAATCTGTCTATGATTTTTTAAATGAATCATCTAGTTTATAAAATGTCCAATTAACAACATTCATCCAGAGCAAATTCAGCAATTCAAAACCCCAAAAAGATTCAAGATAAATTATATAAAAACGATCCTCTCAAATCCGCACATTTGAGAGGACTTTTTCTTGATAAATTACTTATTCCACTTAATCAATCAAGCATTAAATTGACTCTCATTTCATTCCTGACTGTGACTCACCTGAAGATGGCCAGGCTGAGTGACCACAGCACTAACGGGCGTCGCAGGTTCAGCTTCGGCCGTTCCCTCATGAAGTGCTGACCGCCGAACACGAACGCAGCATACAGGCCACAGAACATGAACCCAATGCTCCTGTGGACGAGAAAACACACCGTATTAATACATTAATCAGCATTACTGAGAAGACTCTATTAACTGGGGAATCGCGAGGTGTTTCTGTTGTTTAGCCCAGCCTCATTAAACACCTGCATGCAATAAGAGCACCACAAACTAGATCCTTCAAAAGGATCATATGGTTGAATCTAAAACAGTTTAACAAACACTGAATCATATAACCTTCATGAAGGGAGGATTTATTGCAAGACTGTTTTATTATTGGACTACATGAGTGTCAGCTAGGTGTACCTAATAAATTGGCAACTGAGGGTAAAGAAGAATTGGGAACAAACGAGCAGGTTTTTGCAGCACCTCTGTCTCTTAGAAATTGATAAAACATCTGATACACCTGCTGCTTTGTGGGAATTTCTGTGTTAAATGTATTTGTTTGATTCCACTTATAAAGTAAAAATGATAAAGAGAAGAAACATTTCCTTCGATATCATTTTAAGCCACAACGAGGAACTTTAATTTTGTGTTGATTTTGGCAGTTTCTGTGGACAAAAGCTGTAGTGTTTCCGGGCCCCTTTAGAAAACCTCTCATTTTCCTGCAGCAGGGTCTGACAGTCTGCCCTGATCAGTCCTGGTTCTGGTTCTCCTGTGCCTCCCTTCCCTCCAACGGGCCCAGCAATACGGCCTGGACCTCCAGCAGCGTGGTGTCGGTGTTGGCTCCCAGCAGAGCAGCGAGGCAAAGCTCTACTCCTGGCTGGAGGAGGAACCACTGCAGCTGGACGTGGAGCTCTCCACCTACCGTTGAAGGCAGCAGCAAAGCCGGATCTGGATCTGGGTCTGCCGGAGGCCCCGCTGGAGTCTGAGCTGAAGGAGTTTCTGCATGATTTTGTCTAGTTTTGCGTGGAATCCGACCCGGTGGTACCGATGTCAAGCATTACGAATAACTATGTAGAAATAGCCAATCTTCTCTCTGATGGTCTTGTTTACTTATGTAGGTCATATAGAGGCATCACTATTAAATTGAGACTGTTTCATAACCAGTTAAAAGTTCCTCACAGTAACTTTAACATAAAAAAGTAGCCAAAAAGATAGTATTTTCAGATACGTCAGAGCAGAAAACGGCAGAGGGTCCACGTGGATATGACCTGCAACCTCATATTTTAAATCCAAAGTGGAAAACACTATTTAGAAATTTTCCAAAGTAAAAGTCCCTAGAAGTGTATGATTGAACATTTTCCCATGGTCTAGTGTTAAAAAAGCTAACAAAGATCTCAATAAATCGTAATATCGAATCGCAATACATGTAGAATCGCAATACATATCGAAACGGTACCCCAGTATCGTGACAGTATTGAATCGGGAGATAGGTGTATTTTACAATCCGTATAGAACTGAATTATCTGAAATAACCTCCTCTAAATGTACTTTGGCCTCTTATCAGTTTACAAAAAGAGGAAGAAGACTTCCTCTGACAAACATCGATGCTAAACCCTAAATCAACTCAGTCAGACCCTGAACTACTAGATGATTATACAGACGTAGTGCTGTTACGTAAGAGCATTACACAATTAGGGTGAACGGACCAGACGACTGCAAATAAAAACAAATATGACATGATCTGACTGTCTGGGCCATGAGTCAAGTAAACACATGACGGTATGTACATAATGTTATTTTAAACTATGTATTAAAAAATGTCAGTTTAATGAACCCATCCTTCATCCTATCCTCATTTATAATCACAGCGGAGGATTAACAGAGATTAGTTGTTGACACACTGACCATTTAGACTGCCAGCTCTGAGTGATGAGGCAATTTTAACCGGGCGCTGCTCCGCCTGGCTTATCAACAACCAGCGATATTATTTCAATTAACGGTCTGCGGGAGAAAATGACGACCGGGCAGAAAAGGTCAACTCCCGAGCTCAGAATGCTAAATGGTGGGGAAGTAGATTATGTGTGCACCGTGACGCTGCTGCAGGAAAAAGAACAGCCATACCTGGTATTTGTGTTTTTTTAATCCAGACTCTGTGCATGCATTACATCTGTGAGGCTGTGCGTGAGTCCGAGGTGGTTTGGGAATGACCAGATGACTAATCCAGATTGGCACAATACATATTACGCCGAGTAGATGCTGCTTGACCCAGTTAATGCTACAGGGGCTTCTGATAGCCGTTATCAGTCCATCCATGTCGGATGCAGAAAAACCTGCATGATACCAAAGCCCTCAAGGATGCCCAAGTAGGGTACGCTAGGGCTGCAACTTCAGGACATCTCTGACTACATATATGCTGAAAATCAAACATTTTTATTGTATTAATTTAGATATTTTCCAAAGTAAAAGTCCCTCAACTTTTTCCCATGGTCTAGTGTTAACAAAATCGCAATAAATCGTAATATCGAATTGCAATACATATCGAATCGGCACCCAAGTATCGTGAAATCCTCAGGATCTCAGAGGGTTAACAATGATTTACTACATCCTACAGAAAGAGCTTTAATTGATCCATGAAGCTGCCTTCTGGAAGTATAACTGTGTGCCTTCACAGCAAAGTTACATGGCGACCCAGCAGGAGGAACGCTGAAGCAGGTTCAAGCATTACACAAAGCTTCCCTGCTGTTATTATTATTCACTTACTACTAGCTAAAAGGTGTGTACACCTTCCATGCTGTGTGCACAGTGTGGAGCTCCAGGCCGGTGTGTAGTGGAGGGATTGGGGTTGTGTGTGCTGCATGTTATGGGGCTTCATGTGACAGCTTACTGTCACAGAAACACAGATGTATTCAGTCGTGCACAACCTCATAGAAGTTAGGCTAAAAAATGTGGTCTTACTAGGTTTCCCTGTTGCTGGGTGAGGGATCACTCCCCCTGTACAACATATGTTATAGGACAATGCAAGTGTTTCTGCAAGCAGTCAACAGTTTTACTGTGTACCAATCCTCAGCAGGATTTGGAAAAACTAGTCCATGCATTTATCTTCAGCCGACTTGACTAGTGTAACGGCATCTTTAATGGTCTTCCTAAAAAGTCGATCAGACAGCTGCAGCTGATTCAGACCACTGCTGCTGCTAGAGTCCTCACTAAGACCAAGAAAGTGGATCATAGCAGTCCAGTTCTGAGGTCTCTACACTAACGATCTACACTGTCTCTCAGAGAATTGATTTCAAAATACTCCTGCTGGTTTACAAAGCACTAAATGGTTCAGGGCCTGATCTTCTGCTATGTTCTGAACCACCCAGACCTCTCAGGTCATCTGGATCAGGTCTGCTTAGTGTCCCCAGAGTCACAACTAAACATGCAGAAGCAGTGTTCAGTTTTTATGCACCACATGTGTGGAACAAGCTCCCAGAAACCTGCAGGACCAACTCCAACTCTGAGTTCTTCTAAATCAAAGCTTAAAACATTCCTGTTTGCTGCTGCCCTTTTATTAAACCAGATAATGATCTTATACTGCACTAGAGCTTCTGCGCTTGTGTGTTATATTCTATTTTAGCTTCTATCCTAGCTTCTATTTTTATTTTCTAATCTTTAATGTTTTTATGTTTTTATAACGGTTTTAATTATGTCCTAATGTTCTTTTGCACTTTGTCGCAATGTTCTTGAATGTTTATGTAAAGCACTTTGAATTGTTGCTGAAATGTGCTCTACAAATAAAGCTGCCTTGCCTTGTGTGTGTATGTTTCAGAGACAACATATTTTTGGTGCATATAAAGTAGACAGAACAATATCTTTTCTTTCATGCATGCAAATAGCTGTTAATGAAATAAAATGAAGTTTTAATGCAGACCCGGTGTGACCTATGGGAGCACGGATGAAGTCATGTCTTGCATCCTCAAGGACGTTTGAATTAAAGCAGGTAAAATGAGATTCACCAGTTTCTTAAGCAGGTTCAAGCATTACACAAAGCTTCCCTGCTGTTATTATTATTCAGTTACTACTAGCTAAAAGGTGTGTACACCTTCCATGCTGTGTGCACAGTGTGGAGCTCCAGGCCGGTGTGTGGTGGAGGGAATGGGGATATGTGCTGAGCTTTATGGGGCTTCATTTGACAGCTTACCGTCACAGAAACACAGCTGTATTTAGTTTCAGTTGTGCACAACCTCATGAAAGTTAGGCTAAAAAAATGTGGTCTTACTAGGTTTCCCTGTTGCTGGGTGACGGATCACTCCCTCTGTACAACATATGTTAAATGATAATGAAAGTGTTTCTGCAAGCAATCAACAGTTTTACTGTGTGTATGTTTCAGTGACAATATATTTTTGGTGCATATAAAGTAGACATATTTTTCAAGTATGCAAACAGCTGTTAATGAAATAAAATGCAGAGCAGGTCTGACCAGGTGTGACCAGGTGTGACCAGGTCCAGAACTGACCAGGTGTGACCTGCTCTGACCTGCAGATGTGACCAGGTCTGACCTGCAGGTGTGACCAGGTCTGACCTGCAGGTGTGACCTATGGGAGCAGGGATGAAGTCATGGCTTGCATCCTCAAGGACGTTTGAATTAAAGCGGGTAAAATGCAGTTTCTTAAGCTAAATTTAGCTCATTATTGTCTGTTTTAGCCTCAAATGCGACACATTAATGTACTAAATAATACAGTAAAGGAGGGATATATATATACATATGTATATAGTATATTTATATATAATATATATATATACACATTATATATATATGTATATATGATATATATATGATATATCATATATATAATATTATATATATAAATAATATATATATTATATATAATATATATATATCATATTATATATAATATATATATATATTATATATAATATATTATATTATATATAATATATATATTATATATAATATATATATATCATATTATATATAATATATATATATATATATTATATATAATATGATATATTATATGATATATATATAAATATTATATGTATATATAATATACATATTATATATATATAAATATTATATGTATATATAATATACATATTATATATACATATTATATATATATATATATATATAAATAATATACATATTATATATATATATTATATATAATATATATATATATAATATTATATATTATATATATTATATAATATATATAATATATGATATACATATTATATATAATATATAATATAAGACACCGGGTCTGCATGGCTTGCAGCCTCTGACAGGACATGAGGTGCAGACAGACTGAGTCCTCCTCCCACCAGACTGTACAGGAGGAGGAGGAGGAGGACCAAACCGGCATTATTTAATCATATTATTATCATTTCTGTAAGCTAGTATTCTCCTGTAGACATACCAGTTCTCCTGCATCCATTCCAGGGCTCGTTTTTCGTCGAACCTTTGCTCGAAGTCGTACTCAGCCAGCGCGGGATTCAGCTCGGTCGCGTTCATCTTCATCTTGTTATTCAGCTTTTCTTCCGCTAACAAGCCGCCGGAGGTTCTGGAGGATTCTGGTTAAATGTGACCGAACCGAACCGGCCTGCTGACGGAGAACAGTCCGACTGCTGCTCCTTTATCTGATCCAGCTGATATTAGCTGGATTATCTCGGTTGTTGGTCGTTGGGAAGAGGAGGAGGAGGAGGAGGAGGATGAAGCTGCACCAGATGTACTTCCCTCTCACTCTCCTCACAAGCTAGTTTAAACAACACGATGCTGTTCCGGTACGGACTTTCAAAATAAAAACGCGTCGAAGCTATGACGCAGCAAACGAGTGAGCCTTTGTTTTTAGTACCCTTATGCTTCAGGTTAATCTCTGCATTTATTAATTATTTAATAGATTATTTTTGCATTTATTATTTATTTATTTTATTATTTTTGCATTTGTTTTTTATTTTATCAATTCTTCAATGGCTAAATGTATTTTTAATATTATTTTTGCTTAATATTATTTTTGCTTATTATTATTTTTGCTTATTATTTATTTATTTAATTATTTTTACATTTATTTTTTATTTTATCAATTCTTTAATGGCTAAATGTATTTTTAATATTATTTTTGCTTAATATTATTTTTGCTTATTATTTATTTATTTAATTATTTTTGCATTTATTTTTTATTTTATCAATTCTTTAATGGCTAAATTTATTTTTAATATTATTTTTGCTTATTATTATTTTTGCTTATTATTTAATTATTTTTACATTTATTTTTTTATTTTATCAATCAATTAATGGCTAAATTTATTTTTAATATTATTTTTGCTTATTATTATTTTTGCTTATTATTTAATTATTTTTACATTTATTTTTTTATTTTATCAATCAATTAATGGCTAAATTTATTTTTAATATCTTTTTTTGCTATATTTAATGACATATTTATTTATTCATCAAATAATGTACTTAATTATTAATTAAGAATATATAATATAAAAAATAACATTTATTATTTTATATAATACTATTATATTATATTATTTTTGTATATTAAACACAAGGGGAAATAAATAATGGAATTCATACAAAGATGAATAAATAAAGAAGCAAATTAAAACAGTATTTTCAATTTATGTCACATTATATCAATTAATTAACGTCTACATTTATTTTTAATAATATATTTGCTACATTTAATGACATATTTAATAATTTATTGAGTCATTTATTAATTTATTTTTGTATTTTGGCAGGTTCCATCCTCCATAAATCAGGTGTTTGTGTTCAAAAGGGATGAAGGTGGAAAGGAGAAGTGATAAATCAGTCACAATATCATCTGTACATGAGAACCATTCTGTTCATAGAAAGATAACCTGTGTTTTGTATTGGGTATTTGGGATTGTCTGTAAATGTCAATTTGATGGCCTTTTTGAGGTCACATGTGATCATTTGTTCATACACAGATTTACCCAAAAACTTTACCAAGAGAGCTATAAAATAATCTTGGAATATGCTAAAAAATGATGCTGAACAATTAGCAATTAATTAATAATTTACAGAAAATTAATCAAACACCAATTTGGTAATTGATTTGTGCAATAAAAATGCACTTCTCTAATGCTTGTTTGTCTATGCCATTTTGGGTTTTTTTAGAGACACAACAAGCTCTTTGAAGACATCAATATTTCTAACATTTTATTGATTAAAGGACTAATAAATTACAATAAATGAATCAATAAATTATTGTCCTAACTTTTATTGTGAAGGTAGAGAGGTTCGTTTCCGGTTCCTCGCGCTGTCGCTGTCCGGTTTGACGCAGAGAGCACGTTGTCTGTCCCTCGAGCATGCAGTGATGGAGGAGTGGAGGGGCGGGACTTGGCTGTGACGTCACATCAGCAGTGAGTTCAGATGTTCAGACTGGTCACCAGCATCACCAGGACACTGGGAACTGAGACTCTGGACTCTGATTTTAATGATTTATTTTTATACACAACATGTGTTTTAATTATTTGATTAATTATTATTAAATAATTATAATTTTTTTTTATTTTTTGTCTTTGCATATCCATGTCCCACACTGTAAATAATTAATAATATAATATAATAATTAATTATAATAAAATATAAATAATGTCTCTGTTTATTTGTTGTTGTTCTTTGTATTTTATTGTAATTAATTATAATAAAATGTAAATAATTTATCTAATTATTTGTTTTTTTGTTTTCTTATAGAATAAACTCAAATTTATATGTCTGCTCGTTTACTCAAGTATTATACTTAGATACAATTTTAAAAATTATTTCCATTTTATGCTACTTTATACTTTTACTCCACTACATTTTGGAGGCAAATATTGTACTTTTACTCCACTATATTTATTTTAACAGTTTTAGTTACTTTGCAGATTTTGATTATTATACAAAATTTAAATAAACAAATTAATTACGATATAATATTATGGATTAAACTACCCAGCAGTGTATAAATTAATTTAGAGTTGCTCCACATTTAACAGCTGCAACATTAAAGTGGTGAACACATTATTGCATCAATAATTATAATCCAATAATATAATATTTATTATTCTGAAATGGGCCAATACATAAAGTACTTTAAGGCTATATTTAAATGCGAATACTTTTGTACCTATAAGTAAAGTTTTGAAAGCAGGACTTTTATTTGTAACAGAGTATTGCTACTTTTACATAAGTAAAATACCTGAGTACTTCACTATTAATTGATGAGTTGGCAACTATTTTGATAATCAATCTTTAAAAAGTAATTTTTTAAAACAAAAATAGCAAAAAAATCACTGTCTAAAGGTTTTGAACTGATTCCAAATGTGAATATATCTGCTGGTTTCCTTAGTCTTCTATAATAATTAACTGAATATCTTTGAGTTTTGGACTTTTGATCGCAGACAACACGACATTTGAGGACGTCACCTTGGACTCTGGGAGACTGAGATGGACATTTTATACACCAAAGGATTAATCAATTAATCAAGAATTTAATCTGCAGTTGAATTTATAATGAAAATATGAATTAGTTGAAGTTAAATCTCACTTTAAGCCTTTATGTATTACTCTATAAAATCCACATACTGCCTTCACACACACATTCAGAAACAGGGTCCTTATCTTTATACAAATAATCGTATTATCTATAATTGCTCATTGATACCCTGTTGAAATCTATCTGTGCCAAAGTTGAAAGAGACAGTTACTGGAGGTGAGCAGTTACGTAAGACTCCCGATTACACAGCTGCACACACATCTGTCGGCTCAGTGTTGTGACGGAGCAGAATTATGGATTATCACCAGGGCAAAGGTCGAGGCACGTTCACTGTGTTGTGCAACTGATAATGTCATTAACTGTATAGTAGAAAATCTGTGAATCTCCTCTTTAAGGTAGGTGCTGCTTTATCACCTGACCTCAAGGTGTCAAAATCTAGATCACAATGTATCCTATATGTTCCAACACTGACTGCTGATAGCTTGTCTCCAAATCAGAGAGAATATTATGCAATATTGTGATTAGATGGTACATATTCCTAAATTAAATTGTATCCAATCAAATTACAACATTGCAAACCTGACGCTACTATTCCAGAAAACAATGTCCACAATGAGCAGAAAGGGGAGAATAATCCAGACACAAAGTCCATGTCTGCACTTGCTGGTGCAGAGAAAAGTCAGTGATCAGTGATCACTAAAGAAAAAGATTAAACACTAATGAGTTCAGGTTCTTTTTATGTACAGATTTGTTGTATGAATTCATCTGTTTTATATACTTTTATTGCAAATACACCCAGTGGTACAAACAGAACAAGAGCGCAAGAAAGAAAGAAAGAAAGAAAGAATAAATAAATAAATAAATAAATAAATACATAAAATACACATGAATTCATCTTAATAAGTCTTGAAAAAAGTGAAAAAATTATTTCACAAATAAAAAAAAAGATGATAAATAGATTGACAGTAGTGGAAGAAGTATTCAAATAATTTCAGACTCATATCAGAGTATAGAAATATTCCATCACAAGTCCTGCATTCAAAGTTTCACTTATGAGTAAAAGTACAGAAGTATTGAACACAAAATACTAATAATGCAGAGAGTTATACTATTATTGGATCATTTCTGCCTTGCACATAAATGGATATATATATATATAAACATATAATGTTAAAAAAAAGACAATAAACCTGATTTGATTTATTAATTATGTATTAATTTGTAAACTGTACTTTAATGTTGTTGTTGGTCAAGGTGGAGCTCATTTTACTACATATACATATACCCCATATAACTTTAGTAGTTTAATCTGTAACAATTGATCATATTTTATACAATTATTATATTTTATATAATAATAATTATTATTATTTATTTTAATAATTAAAGAAAATATTATTTAGTATTATAAATTATATTATATTATATATATTAAAATTATAATGTTTATATATATATAAAAAAAAATTGGATTATTATAAGTTATTGTATTATTATATAAAATAGTATTAAAATAATATCTTTTGTATTTAAAATAACAACATAGATAATAATAGATATGTAATATTAGTAAATACCTAAATGTAGGCTAGTTCAGAAAAAGTACAATATTTCCCTCTGATTTGTAGTGGAATGAAATAGAAATACCCAAGTTAAGTACAAGTACCTCAAAATTAATTGCACTTAAGTAAAGTTCTTGAGTAGATTAATTTAATTACTCTCCACCACTGTAGGTTGAGTTAGAAGGTTAATAAGTAAAGAATGAACATTTGGGGCCATCTGCTGGACGAAGCCTGAAGGAGATCCTCAGCTTGTAAATGTCTCTTATTCTACAGCTGCTATGACAACCAGGAGGAGTTTCACTGTTTCCAAACAAGTCATTAATTTGTGACTAAAGGCAGCAGACTGATGAACACACTTAAACAGGACACTTGAGAGTGGAAGAGTGGAGCAGCTGGTTGTGGAGCAGAAGACTTATTGTGTCAGTCTGTAAACAGCCGAAACACAGCCATCCTTTCAGCGGCCGTCTGATCAACTCGACCTCGCTGCCCTGCTGCTGCACTTTGATCCACTTCTTCTTCTACCAGCGAGCACACATAGGCCTCCTCTCTGCCTGCAGGAGGCGGCCCAGAGCAGGATGCTGCTGCAGCACCAACATCCACAAACACTGCACAATCACAGTCAGCTCTACTGGCCAATTATGTGTAAACAAAGACTCTGGTTTAAGGTTGCTCTCAATGTACTTACACAGAAATGGACACACAGCTACAAATAGAAACACTCAAGTACAGTACAAGCATGTCAAAATCTACTTAAAGGTCCCATATTGTAAAAAGTGAGATTTTCAGGCCTATTATGTTATAAAGCAGGTTTTAGTGCTGTATAAATACTGTTAAACTATCAAAACTCTCAATATACAGAGAAATACACACACAGCCCGTATTCAGAAATTGTGCGTTTGAAACAAGCCGTTAGGATTTCTGTCCATTTGTGATGTCACAAATATACAATATTTAGACGATTACACTGTTTTAAACGTAAACATACTAAATGTGGCCCAGTTTATTTCCTGTTTCAGTGGTTTTGAATAACATCAGCTGACAGGAAGTAAACATGGACCCAAGCTGTTGCCTAGCAACGCAATTCCGTTGCAATTCCGTTGAAATGCACTAAAACGGAGTGTTTCAGACAGAGGGTGAATACAGGTATATTCAGACAGACAGTGCGATGAAAATAAAGGTTTTTTTTAACATTACAGAATGTAAACATGTTCTAGTAGAAACATAAAATACAAGTATGAACCTGAAAATGAGCACGATATGGGACCTTTAAGGTTTTCTACTGTATGTAGTAAGTTAATTTAGTCTTTGTGAGGCAGCTCATCCCCTCAGAGTGTTTCCTGACTTTATTAACATTCAGGTCACAGTGATATGAAGATGAGTTCATTATCCCACATAAACAACAACCAGCCTGTATTACACTCCAGAGGACGATCTGTGAGGGAACTCACGGACACCTCAAGGTTTCTCAGCATTACTGTAATCACACAAGGAAGGTATTTATCTCCCCGTGGAAATCATCAATGTCATTATTACCATGAAACACCTGAACAGATCTGGTTGATGGTGTGCATGCAGAATAATTTCAGAAGAAACTACCACTTTTAAATTATATCTGTTGCATGTAGACATTGTACTTTAAATATGTAGCCTATAGAAGTAAACGTTAATGTAACACAATTTTGTCACAAAAGTACCTTGATGTGACAGGACGCAAATGTGTGTTTGTATTTCAGTAATACTATTATTTTGTAGTTATTATTCAGTATATCCTAACTTAGTTTTACACGTTGTCTAATGCTACTGTCTTGATGGTGGAATGTAATTTAGTACATTTACTCAAGTACTGTAGGCTACTCTACTTACTTACTTATACATTTACCTGATTATACTTACATACTTTTACTGAAGTAACAATACCACAGAATAAAATACTCCGTTACAAGTAAAGGTCCTGCATTCAATGCATTGCAAGTTGCATTTTTAGGTTGTAATGGAAGAAGCGTAGCATGAGGGAGGCTAAATAACACTCACTTTAATTGAATTTGCTTACAGTAAAAAATAAATAAATAAATAAGGGAATTAATTCAAAGATAAATAAATAAAGAAGCAACTTAAAACAGAAATATCAATGTATGCCACACTTTTTATCAATTAATTAATGGCTACATTTATTTTTAATATTATTTTTACTGCATTTAATGACATATTTATTTATTTATCTAGTCTTTTATTTATTTATTTTTCTATCTGTCCTGGTATGCATATATGCATTTATGCATGTCATTCACACATATATGTGTGTGAATGACACTTCTGTGTAGGCAGGGTGGGGATAACCACAGACCACTGCTAACACATACTGCCAACTGTGTGTGTGTGTTATTAATATCTGTGCAAAAAAAAATCCAATGAAGACATTTGACCAAAAAAAAGATGTTTTGTATGTAAAAACTTAATTTGAAAAGTAACTAAAGTAAAAAAGTACAATATTTCTCTCGAAATTTAGTGAAGTAAAATAAAGTAAATAATAAAAAAAAATAATAATAATTATTATTATATAATAATAATAATAATAATAATAACAATAATATAATAATAATAATAAAAATAAAATGGAAAGTACAACCTCGAAATGATACTTATAGGTGCAGTACTTGAGTAAATGTACTTAGTTACTTTCCACCAGTGAACCTATAACTTGTAGCAGCAGTAATAAAGTGGAGCTCATGAGGAGGAGGAGGAGGAGGAGGAGGAGGCAGGGACTGGGCATGCCCAGAGAGGAGAGGAGAGAGAGGAAGAGGAACGAGAGGAAGAGGAGTTGAGATGTCTGAAAGCTGAAGAGGACAGTAAAAAACACCGACCAAAGGAACTGTCTATTCTCACAGCATCGAGTCTGTCTCCACCTGAAACCGAGCATCCTCTCCTCCTCCTCCATCCTCCCTTCATCATACCCTTCACACACGACTCTCTCTCTCTCTCTCTCTCTCTCTCTCTCTCTGGATCTGGAGGATAAATGTGGACCGCAGTGTCTCTTTCGCAGCATCTCATCATCTGTGTGAGACCAACACTGCTGCTGCTGCTGCTGCAGAGATAACAGCACATTCACTGGTGAGTAGACACCTTTATGCAACAAACCCTTCGTTGTTATAGTGAAGGAATGACGTTTTCACCTCCAGCTCGTTGCATTGCCTCACATGCATGCAGAAATACAAGTGCACAACTTGAGCCACGTACAGAGAGAGAGAGAGAGAGAGAGAGAGAGAGAGTGTGCACTGCATCAGTGACACATCCAGCAGGACCTGTAGAGGATGCAGAGAGAGGAAAAAGGTCATATATACTGTGTATTATATATATATATACCTCACTGTGAGTGTCGCAGCTGTGCGTGCTGTGCAGCCTGCAGACTGCCACCCTGCAGAGCATCACAGTCAAGTTTCGCCCTTGGCAGCTAAAAGTTGGCACAGGAGTGTTTTATCTGTAAGGTGAGTGAGGACGTGATGAGGTTGTAGATGAAGTTTGAGCTGCACCTGAAGACAAGAGACACACAGGTGAATGCAGACCTGCTGGATGTATGAATCATAGCTTCTAAAATTAAGGGGGTTTTGGGGTCCCTGAAAATATGAATAATGAGATTATATGTTGAATGAAAGCAGCAATTAGTGATGTCCTACTGCAGTTGTTTTATTTATTTAATTATTTAATTTTGTTTATTAGTCGAAAGCAGCCAATAAAAGCACACAAACTTTGCCATTCATTCATAGTCTTTCCTAGATTTTAAATATATTTGTATAACACTTTTCTTAACGTTACAAAGTGCTTCACAACAAGAAAAATAAAATAAAATAATAATAATAAAATAAAATACAATATAGATAAATAAATTGCAATTAAATGAAATTCACACAGATATCAATGCTTTAAATAAATAATGTTTATTATTATTATTATTATTATTATTATTATTATTATTATTATTATTATTATTATTATCATTATTATAAATTACAATATAGATAAATACATTTAAATGAAATAAAGTTCACACAGAGAGAAAAGCTTTTAAAAAAAGTTTTTATTATTGTTTTTATTTTTATTATTATTATTATTATTATTATTATTATTATTATAAAATACAATATAGATGAATACATTTCATTCAAGTTCACACAGAGCTAAAAGTTAAAAAAATGTTTTTATTATTATTATTATAAAATACAATATAGATAAATAAATTGCAATGAAATAAATTCACACAGAGATAAATGCTTTTAAAAAAGAATGTGTATATTATTATTATTGGTAGTAGTAGTAGTAATAGAATTATAATAAAATACAATATAGATAAATAAATTAGAATGAAATAAAATTCACAGAGATAAAAGTTTTGTTTTTTTAAAAGAATGTTTTGATAATCTATTAATCATTTGAGCATTTTTTTTAAAGCCAAAATGTACTGTTTCCAGCTTGTTAAATGTTAATATATTATTGATGTATGATAGTAAAGTCAAATAAAACACATTTTATTCATTTGACAGATGAAAACATTTTCACAGTTCGCTGACATTTTACAGACCAAACAATTAACCGAGAAAACCTCACAACCGGTTTGTGTTTATCTGGAGATAGAGTTGAATATGTGACAGGATCAGATCTGTATGCTAATGCATGCTGCTGCTGATGATAAATGACACTGCAGGAAAAGTGTCTTCTCTGCAGCTCACAGAGGACAGAGAGCTGCATGACCGGTTGAGGACCCTGTCAAATGTCCCCCGTCTCTATATGAGCCGGAGAGCAGAGCCATTCCCAGCCGGCCGCCAAGGGCAGCTGGAAGCATTTTGTCTTCATTTGTTGTAGTTTATGAATCCCCCATCTGGGGCTCAGTCTAGACTCTGCCTGGTTTCACTGAATTGACGATGGGGGGAAGAAAAAGGACTCCATTCTTCTCACCTTACCTGGAGAGACGTAAAAACACACCGAAACACCGAAACACACATCTACTTCATCACGTCTGCAGGGCTGTTTGTCAGAGCGTCTCTGTGGAATCAGCTGCACTCGAGCTGTTTCTGTTTGATTCATTGCAGATGTGACATGTTGCTTTAACGCTTTCATGACGTGACAATCAGGATTTCAGCATCTTGGGTGGTTGATCACAAACTGCTAAATGACTTCAGAGGATGACAAGAGTGAAAAAGTTGAAGGAAGGAGGTCAAGGTCAAAGACCAAACACGTCATCCATCTCTTGATACTTTCCATCTTTCCTTCCCTGCTTGGATCCAACTGAAGACATACATCTTTTAAAAAACAGGTCACAAACATATAGTTTTATATTTAAAAATGTCTTAGTTATTACCTAAAACAGGTGGTCACTGTAGTTTTTATCACACGTCACTCACACAGGAGGAAATAGTGCATTCGCTGGGGACTATTTTCAGTGTGTTTTCCAGATAATCAGACTAACTTTTCTTTTTGTTTCCCTCAAAATAAGTAGCAGGTGAAGAAATCTTTAACATTGAAGTTTTTAATGGTCTTAGCCCTACTTGTTGGTTCAGTTTCCAGGCTCTTTGCTTTCATTTTTCACGCTGTCGTTTAACAATATGAAACATCTTCTGACACCTAGCGTCAGTTTTGCATCTGTCAATTTACGCTCCTGACATGCATACACTGTCTTTCCAAAATAAACAGGAAACAACTTGGTTAGGTTTAGGAAAAGATTGTGGTTTGGGTAAAAACAAGTAGGTTTGTTTCGTAGTTAAGTATGTTATGTACACAACTTAAAGGGACTGTTTGTAAGAGTCAGAAATGCTTGTTAACAGCGACACCAACAGTCAGCGCCGGGCTCGCGCTTGTGCTCACTCTACATAGACATGAACGAGCATCGCTCAAAACAGTGAGGCGACACACGTCAGCTAAAAGCACAACATCACTCTATATTTCAGCTGCTTGGCAGTAATGTTAGCTGACCAGACGAAGGAGCGTAGCAAATTCACGCGGATGCGTTTAAGAACTGCGTTCTTATTGCACGCTAAATGCTTTAACGCGTCATCGTGTCATTCATACACCTTTTTGTACTAACAGGCAGTTATTTTGGTTTCACTACGGGACACCAGTCTCCTGGGTGAAAGTCCATCCTACGCAGACTTTATCGCTCTTTATACTACGTCACCTAACTTTCTCCTTTACTCCTAAATAACTACGACCAAGTAGAGCGTCATAGTGCAACGTACTGTATCCTCCTATAAATAAGTAAATCTTCAATTTTCCTGCATTTTCCTACGAATGTCCAGCAACACGTGCTGATTTCCGCCTCAGTCTTTTCAAAATAAACTTCCGTCTTCACAGAAAGCAACTTCATAAGTTTTATGCAACAAAACTACTTAGTTAGGTTTAGGAAAAGATCGTAGTTTGGATTAAAATAACTATGGAAGTGGCGTTACTTAAGTATGGATGTTACGCGACAAATGAATCAACGCTGACTTCTGGTTTCTCAAGGGACACGAATACCGGTCTCTTTGTTACTCTTTGTACTTCCTGGTTCACAATTATTGACTTTGTGCGATATATATGAATTACGGTGCATTACTTTTTGCATAGGTATGGCTATGAATGGTGTATGAGAACAGCCTGCCAGGTGCAACAGTGAGGCTCACTGATGTGTTTTTAATTGTTTTTGGACAACAATAGAGGCTCTGTGGAACAGAGGAAGAAGATATCAACTAATCGTTGGTTCTGTTTTTCTCATGTAATGTACTGACAACAATAAACACACAGAATATGATCAGGCTCTGAGAGGATAAAGGGTTGTGTTGTAGGAAGCAGGACACACACAGAGGCCTGTGTGAGAGCTGTGATAACAAAGTGGTTAGTGCTAACAATGTTTTGGTTCCCATCAGGTCTCATTGGAAGATTGAGACGGTCAGCCCTCTTTCTGTTCCCGTGTTGTTAACGACGCTGAGAAAACAACATTAGTGACCAGAGCGGTCTTGAATTACTGTTGTTGTCTCCTTCCCACGTCTGTTTTTACTCCTTCCTACACTCTCTCTCACTCTTTGCTCCCTCTCACCAGCCCGGCGTTACTGCCTCTGTCTTTTTGTCATCATTCGCTCACAGTTTGCCTTTTGGTTTCAAAGAACTACAACTGTAGAGTCAGTGTAGCCGTAATGAGGAGATATACGGTGTGTTTCCTGCTCATTATATCCAGCGCTGAAAGCCAAGCGTATACGTTTCAGAGGTGTCACAGTGGGAGTATTTAGGAGGTGAGAGCGCTGGCAATGAAAAGGGGCATTTTAGCATTTAGATAGGAGCGAGCTCGTGTGATGATGGCCAGCATTAGCATTTTACAACCCTGCTCTGTGTCCGTATAATGAGTGGTTATCTGCTGCTAGCTGCTCCAATCTGTGAGGCTTTTCCTGTATGTTGGCTGCGGTGCAGATGGAGCGCTTTGCAGTGGCCTGGATCCGGTGTGATTAATGAAACGCAAAGCTGTTGTAGAGGCGCTTTTCGCCTCGTTACATGCTCCTCGTTTTGTCACTCAGAAGCAATATGAGTACGGGGGAAGTACAGGCTTCAATCTTGGCTGTTTGGTAACGTTTCAATGCCAGTAATTGATTTTCCCGACGCTTGATAGCCCACAATGTCCTGCTAAGTGCTCAGCAGCAAGTGATATCACAGTTTATCTGGTTCCAAGGGGTTTAATCGAGGAGTGGCGTTACGTAAATCACAAGCTCTGTAATCCACCTCTAAATATTTTGACTGTTTTGATTTAGGTAGAGATCCCCTGCTTTAAAGGAGAAATCGAGTATTTTTTAGGCCTTAAGGCCCTGACACACCAAGTTTAAGGCCGTCAGTGAGCGTCTGTTGGTGTAGTGCGGTGTGTCCCGCACCGTCGGCTCTAGTCGGCCCGTGTTGGAGGCTTTTTGGCTGATTCAGCATGTTTAATTGGCAGCAGAGCCCGTCTGTGAGAGAAATCACTCTGATTGGCTGTTCAGCTTAAACGAATCAGTGCACGAGAAGCGAAACACCGCCGCCGCTCTCTCTCTTGCTTCACCACTCAGTTCCCTCTGTATATTCTTGACCTGACATAAGTGGAGAAAGACATGAGTGAAGGACGGATTGAAAGAAAGAGGAGATCCGATCTTGTCACACCGAGGAGTTTATTCTTAGACACCCCATCGATCAATGGGAGCCATTGTTTGTCTCTGCAGGACTCTCAAGTTCACCCACAAAGATCGCCATTGACCGACGGAGGCAATCAACATAATCTCTTAATTTGATTGTCCTTAACGTTATTTGTCTGAAATAGAACAGCGGGCAGGATGTTGTTTGTGTTTCGTAGCGGCTGCTGAAAGCCTCCCCGCTTTTAAAAACCTCTCCGTCTGCCTCGGGAGGAGTGCTGACGCTGCTGTTTGGTAAAAGCTGGCTTGGTGGTGCTTGGTGCAGTCTGCAGAGACGGGACGGTGCAGATGATCGCTGCCTGTCATCTTCACATGTTTCACCTCGCACACACGCACATACACACACACATACACACACAGAGAGGGAAGAAACTGTTGACTTTAGTGCTTTGTTGAGCCAGACTTTGAATGATGAATCCTCCGTCAGTCAGAGGTACGTCATTGTGAAACATCTCCAGAGTCTTCAAGGTATTAATATGAGTAAATATAAGCTGCTTTAGCTTCTTAGAGGACCTGACTAGCTGATATTCAGAGTCACACGTCATCCTCAACTCTGGAGGATGCTGTAGGTTGAGTGCAGCTGTAGCTTTATTTAGATAAATGATCTGCCTGCTTCAAGGGCTAAATAGAGGTCAAAGGATACAGATGCTTACCTACCTACCTATCTATCTACCTACGTACCTACATACCTACCAACCTACCAACCAACCTACCTACCTACCTATCTACCTACATACCTACATATCTACCTACCTACCAACCAACCTAACTACACACCTACATACCTACATATCTACCTACCTATGTACCTACATATCTACCTACCTACCTACCAACCAACCTACCTACCTATCTACCTACCTACATACCTACATATCTACCTACCAACCAACCTACCTACCTACATATCTACCTACATACTTACCTACGTACCTACCTACCTACCTACATACCTACATATCTACCTACCTATGTACCTACATACAGTATCTACTTACCTACCTACCTACCTACCTATATATCTACCTACGTACCTACATATCTACCTACCTACGTACCTACATATCTATGTATCTATCTACCTACCTATGTACCTACATATCTATCTACCTATGTACCTATGTACCTACCTACCTACATACCTACGTACTTATGCACCTACCTATCTACATACCTATGTACCTACGTATCTACGTATCTATGTATCTACCTACCTACGTACCTACATATCTACCTACCTACGTGCCTACGTACCTACCTATCTACCTACCTACGTACCTACGTATCTATGTACTTACCTACCTATGTACCTACATATCTACCTACCTACGTACCTATGTATCTACCTACCTTCATCTGTGCTTCGTTTCGGATGCCGAGAGGCGCTGACCAAACGGCGGTATTTGACGAATTGGGAATGAGAACGGGTTGCCCGCTGCACAGTTTTGAAAAATGCTAAAAAAGTGGGCAAGGGGCTACAAGATGAAACCACGCCTCCTTCCGTATGACAAAAGCCTCGACAGTTAGCTACAGTAGCTTGGAAAATAGCGATATGGGGCACTGAATTTGATGAATCTACTGTTTGTAAGACCAAAAATGAGACAAGAATTAGCTGAATTTCTTCTTCGTTAAACATACAATGACATTATGTCTTTCAATGATAGAAAAGAGTTCTGGCTTTTGATAAATTATAAATAGGCTGCTGGAGAAGATTCATGTAAACAGCTTTTGTTTTGGCACCACAATCGGTCTTTCATCCAAGATGCACAAAGATCTAAAGAGACAGAAACAGATGACGGTTAAATTACAGACTTTACCAGGCAGATATGACACGATGTAACACATGAGGTCTCCTCTGACAGAAGGGTATTTTTTTTCCTTGTACCTGTTAGGAGAGGAGGTGGTGACAAAAATACCTTCAACCAACGTCAGAGTCTCAGTTTCTGCTAAACTGGGAAACATTTTGCATTTTAGAATCTCACTTAGTGAAGAAGAGATGCTCAAAATGCTCAAAATGTTTATTTTTTTAGCTCCTTTTTGTGATTTAAGACGGTAACACAGGTGCATTTCTACACCTTTAACCATAACTTTTGCTTGGATTTGGTCATAAACACAACAGTGCGTAAAAAACCTTCAATAAAAAAAGATTGGAGGTAGTTTTATATTTATGAAACAAGTCCTATAGTCAACATGTATTCATTAATTAATGGCACACGTTGAGTAACAGCCCTCTCATTAACATAATGAGACAGAAATGCATAAAGAAATGTGTAAAGAAATGTGTAAAGAAAAGAATACAGAAATAAATAAGTCTGGGGAAATAAATAAGGGGTGAAATGCAGAGGGAAAATCCTGCATAAATAAATAAATAAATAAATATTTTTTGAAATTTTTTTTTAAAAATAATTATAAAATAAATAAAAGGTAAAAATAAACAGAAGAGTAAATAAATAAGGGAATTGACACAAAGATAAATAAATCATAAAGAAACAAATTAAAACAGAAAATCAATTTATGGCCCATTTAATCAATTAATTAATGGCAACATTTATTATTAATAATGATTTGCTACATTTATTCATTTATTTATTTTTAAATTTTTAAATTTATTTTTAAATTTTTAAATTTATTTTTAAATTCTTTAATTTATTTATTTATTTATTCATTTATTTGTGGCATATTTTTTGGCAGGTTTTGTCCTCCATAAACATGTACATTTATGTGAAGAGAAAATGAGAGTAAAAAAGTGTTTCTTTTTTTTGCTTCCATTCTTCTCTTTAATATTTCAGTGGCGTGAGAGCGAGCTGCTTCTTCCTCTCTGACGTTTTCAGACCCTATAAGAGGTTTCTGATCATAGCTCACACATGTCACTCATTTTCTTTATATTTTCCGTCTCCCTTGAAAAACCATTTCTTACTGAATATCTGTCTTATAGAATAATCATGAAATACATTTTCTCCTGCAGCTTTAAGAGGAACTATCATGATGTTGCTCCACTGAATTATTTAAAAACTGTCAAAAAAAATAACATGACGCAAAAAAAAACACTGACATTGCTATATGTACCAAATATAGACGTTACATAACGCGGAAAAAAAAGTTTGTGGACGGCTGAACGTTAGTACACAATGAAGAACAACCACAGACCAAAAGTACACAATGTACAGTATGTTACTGTGTTACATGATATCAGATTTTCACTACATGATTATCACGGCCAAAATTAATGATAATGTTATTATCTTATGTTATCTGTTATTATCTATAGAAAATTGGAAAATATATAATATTAATAGTCTTTTTTTTATTTTGCATTTTTTTGCAACAACAAGGTGATATTCTGACAAGAAACAACTCTATGATGATCAGGTGATGAGCTGAAGGTAGAGACACTGCAGAGATGATGAGCTGATGGATAACAGGTGTGTGAGCTGAGGGAGGTGATGAGCTGATTGAAGGCAGGTGTGAAGGTACAGTAGACTCGGTCCAGGGTGACATCAGGACAGGAAGAGACTCACACACACACACCTAGGACGCAGGACAGACGAGAACATTAAAAGGTAAATCTAATAAATAGGGCTGTCAATCGATTAAAATAGTTAATCCCGATTAATTGCATGATTGTCCATAAGTAATCGCAAATTAATCACACGTTTTATCTGTTCAAAATGTACCTTAAAGGGAGATTTGTCAAGTATTTAATACTCTTATCAACATGGGAGTGGACAAATATGCTGCTTTATGCAAATGTATGTATATATTTATAGTATATAATGTGGGCATGTCTGTAAAGGGGAGACTCGTGGGTACCTATATAACCCATTTTCATTCACATATCTGGAGGTCAGAGGTCAAGAGACCCCTTTGGAAATGGCCATGACAGTTTTTCCTCACCAAAATCTAGCCTAAGTTTGGAGCGTTATTTAACCTCCTTTTCCACAAGCTAGTTTATATTACAACTTTTCTTCTTGTAAACTTCTGACTTTATTCTCATGATATTATTACTTTTTTCTATTAAGCCTATAACTTTATTCTCATAATATTACGACTTTTCTAGTAAACTTCTGACTTTATCCTCATAATATTATGACTTTCTTTTCCTCGTAAATGTATGACTTTATTCTCATAATATTATGACTTTTTATCTCGTAAACTTCTGACTTTATTCTCATAATATTACGACTTTTTTTGTCTTAAACTTCTGCCTTTATTCTCATAATATTATGACTTTATTCTCATAATACTACGACTTTTTCTCTTGTAATATTGTGACTTTATTCTAAAAATCTCAGATTTATTTATTTTTTCCTCAATGTGGCCCTAATACTCCATCGTAATTTGTTTGTGCCTTTAAACACTTGTCTTGTTGCAGCTCCCTCCCTGCAGCACCTCCCCATTCCCGCACTAACTAACTACTCCACACTGACTCAGCATGTATGTGAGAGGCAGAGGGAGGGATGGTGGGCCGGGCTCGCTGCTAATTGGCTGAGTGTGGAGCATTGCTGCTGGGGAGGGAGGCTGTGCTGGTCGGACAGGTCTGCACTGCTCTGCTGGAGAGGAGGAAAGAAGGAAGGAAGGAAGGAGGGAAGATGAGAGGGAAGGAAGAAGGAGTAGCAGAGAGAGGATGAGACTCAAGATAAACCATGTGGGAGGTGTAAATCCTGTACGGGTGAAGCGGCTGTGAGAGGAGGAGAGGTGAGTGTGAGCTTGAGAAGATTTTTGTGTGTCTATAGTAGGAAATGTAGCTGTTAGTGTCTGTGGTTTACTGCTGCCAGCTCGGGGTCGATCACCATAAACAACCCACTGACAGCTTTGCACCAGCGTACAGATGATCCAGATGTGCATGTCATGCTGTAGGAACCTCATGACTAATGGGTTGAAGAAAGTGTGACTCCTCAGTGTATTGTGTGTGAATGTGTGTGTGTGTGGGTGGGTGTGTGAGAGTGTGAAGGCATGAATGAGTGAACATGTGAAATGAGGGACTGCTGCATATTTTTGTATAATGGAGCCATGTGAGCATGTCAATACATGCACTGCCACCAGTATTTAAGGTGCGTCGCTTGTGATAAACAACGTGTCGGGTGATAATTATTATCGTCGTTGACTTTCAGTTAATATAAAGTGATGATTTGATCTGAACTGTGACACAAAACAACAAGAGTTTTGTTTTACATGTTTGAAGAGTTTGCAATGCATTACAGTGGAACACAGTTCATTGCATTGAACTGTTTGATGTGTGATTTATATATATATATATTGATGTCACTGTACCGTCTTTATAGGAGTTGGTTCATGGAGATAAACAGCTGGTGGCACAGTCGTGTGTCATTAAGCCATTGCAGAAGAAGAGGGTGCAACTAAACAGCGTAAAAAGAGTGCAACCTCATCTCATGGGAATACGTATAAATAGCATTATACATTATCTTTATTATACATTATATACACACCGATCAGCCATAACATTAAGACCACTGACAGGTGAAGTGAATAACATTGATTATCTGGTTACCATGGCACCTGGCAGTGGGGGGGATATATTAGACAGCAAGTGAACATTTTGAACTTTGAACTTTGTTTTGGAAGCAGAATAAACGGGCCAGCGTAAGGATAGTGCTGGCTAGACGACTGGGTCAGAGCATCTCTCCAGTACTGCAGCTCTTGTGGGATGTTCCCGGTCTGCAGTGGTCAGGACCTACCAAAAGTGGTCGAAGGAAGGAGAGCACATGAACCGGCGACAGGGTCAGACCCGAGGCTCATTGATGCACGTGGGGAGCGAAGGCTGGCCCGTGTTGTCCGATCCAATAGGAGAGCTGCTGGAGCTTAAACTGATGAAAAAGTTAATGCTGGTTCTGATAGAAAGGTGTCAGAACACACAGCGCATCGCAGTTTACTGTGTAGCTGCAGACCAGTCAGGGTGTCCCGTGCTGACCCGTGTCCACCGCCAAGACATAAATCAATCATCAATTAATTAATGGCTACATTTATTTTTAATATTTTTTTCCGCTACATTTAATGACATATTTATTTATTTATTTATTTATTTATTTTAGATTTTGTCCGGTTCTGTCCTCCGTAAGGTTGATCATCACAGCCTGAGAATATATTCCAAAAAAAATGTTTTATTTAGGGGTTTTCCTGAAGGGTCACAACTCAAGTGAGTGCAACCTGCAAACAGATGAATAACAGCAGAGCAACTTACATAAAATAGCACATTTCTTCACTTTAAATATTCCAGAACTAACTAAAAATAGGCTCTGTGGAAAAAGGAGTAACACAGCGCTCAGTAGTGAGAGGGAGGCTGCATGTTATACATCATCGGGTGCATTTATGCAGAGTTTACACTGGTTTTTATGTCAGCTTTTTGCCAGTAAATCAAAAATCTGTTCCCACGGGCATGCATGGTAGTGAGCGGAGGAGTCGTACAGCCATCAAGGTCACGGCCAATGTGGTGTCTCTCCCTTTATTTTCTCCACCAGTTAAGCCTCTCTGCATCTGTCTCCTCACACACTTTTCTGTGCCTCTGCATGAGTCAGAGTCTCTTTTGTCTGAATGTGTCTTTGAAGGCAGCACAAGGGGAAAGACAGGGGACCGAGTCTCCTCTCTAATTCTTTCAGTTCATCCTCTGTGCTGGTTAATTATGACTCAGTACGACGGGTGGAAGTTCGTTGAGTTTGAGCCGTGTATTCTGGGTGTGACAGCGAGCCCTCTGCCATTTCTTGGGAATTCGCATGAGTAGGCAGCCGTGCCAAATACAGTGTGATGTAATATCATATGTAGAGGAATCAATAGTGGATGATTAGGAGGTGTTGGGTGTTGCACTGTGTTCACACCCTCGCCACCCATTAAACTCCAAACAAATCCTCTTAATCTCCCCGGGCTTTAAATGTGCTACTACTGTACCTAAAACTGCACCACCTGTCATGTTGCTGAAATCATAGCTGCTATGTGCACAGGGCGCCAGCAACAAGCAAGCTGAGAGCTAATATTAGCATGAGCTCCCACCACCACCACCACCTGCACCCCCGTCGTATCCACGGAGCTAATATTAGAGCTGCACATGCTGCCGGGGGTTTAATTACCTGTGTGATTTGACTCGTAAATACTTGACCATGCAATGGAGTTTATATCCACGTGTGCACGTGCATGTGCATGTGTTATTGTGACCCAGAGGACAACAAGAGGATGAGTCATCAATGTCGAGCAGCTGTGTCTTTTTCTTTGTTTATCGAGGTGTGTCAGGTGCTGCTGCTCGAGTCTTGTCCTTCGGTTCAGTTTAAACTTTTTATCTCAGAAAAAGGAATGTATTTTAAAATTAGGGATGCTCATTTTGAAAATGTTTCTTAACCGATAACTGACCCTCGTTAACCGATTATTAACCGTTAACCGACAAGAGTTGTGCCTCGCATGCAGCGGTGTACCAGCTGCAGGAGCACAACAGATATTCATTGACGGGAGTCTCCAGTTCACCGTCCGGGAGCGTTAACTTAGCAGCTACGATGCTGCGTGTAGTGTCGCGGACATGCAGCCACTTTCCCAGTAAAAGTCTCCACTGCACATTTAGTTTAGTTTAGCAGGTTGTCAGCTGTGTGTCTGCCCGGCGGAACTTTAGCGAGTGTCCAACAAACAGTGTGTGTATTTGTGCTACGTTAGCAGCTCTAGCATTGCCGGAGGCTTCGTGCTCGCCGCCGCCGCACACGTAGTCTGCGTAACTTTAGCAAGCTTCCAACAGACCGTGTGTGTGTTGGCGGTGAGTGTGTGGTTGTTGGTGGCGTTCTAGCTGTGAACGTAAGTGTAGCAGTGTGTGTACAGTTTATTTGTCGGAGCCGACTTCCTGTATCCTGCAACTCCGGCTCCGCCTCTTCAAGTGGGCTGCTAAGGTGGACCAGCTTTTCTCCTTAAAGAGACGAGCCGCTCCTCTGAGCCGCTCAGCCCAATTTCTTTTAACCGTTTTAACCGATAGCGTTAATCGTTTAAAATGCTTAATGTCGGTTAACGGTTAAACGGTTAATTATTGACATCCCTATTTGAAATAGTACTCCACTAATTTAGCATCGCACTCCCATAACACTGCTGGACTCAGACATGATGTTGGATGTTGGACTTATGATGGACAGTTTAAAAAATATATAAAAATAGATGCAGCGGAACAACAAGATCAAGATGATCATGTGTTTTATATGTACATTTTTTAAACTACAAAGTAACCAGTAACTACGTCTGTCTAATGAACGTAAATAAGCTTAAAAAGAGACGTAAAATGTACCTAAAGATTCTACTTTCCACCGCTGTTTCACTCATCTAAATACGAGCTACTGCAGTACGTTAATACTAAAGTCTGCTGTTGGAGTTCAGAGAAGATTCCTTGTTGATCTGTTTACAAGTTTAATTCATGTGATTGAAGTGTAGTCCTGTAAATCAAGCGGAGCGGGGCAGGTGGTGAGTGGTAATGGTCTGTTTCTATTGTAACTGCTGGCACGGCAGCGATGCTCCCACCAAGAACTGGAGCCAAACTGGACGGCTTTCAGGAAACTGGGCACACACACTGGGGGGGAACACTGCAGCACCTGGGAGTTAAGATTAGAGTCTGGATCCAAGAACGAAAAGAAAAGGACAATACGTAGACCAACAGCTACTGTTTTACACCTTAAGATCCTGTTTTCCCCTTTATATTTCTTCTCAAGTAGCTTTAAGGTTGGAAAAGTCACTTTATTATTATATAAATAAATAAATAAATACATAAATACATAACGCATAAATAAATATGGCTATGAAATAAATCCTGTAAATAAATGTGTATTTATATTTGCATTTATTTACATATTTATTGCCTCATTTATTTATTTCAGGATTTATTAAATAGTCATATTTAATTTTAATTTTCTTTAATTCATTTTTAATTTTTTCCTGGGCATATTTATTCATTTATGTAATTATTTATTTATTTGATATTGGTTAAAATGGCATTCCAGTTTAGCATTTTAGCATTTTTTTAGAAGAATATTAACTGAAATAAAATAAAGTATGAAATAATGTAAAACAAAAATAAAATGGAAATAAAATACCCCCAAAATAATATAAAAAATAAAAAGCAATAACATTAAAAAGAAATGTTGGATATGAAATGTGCTAAAGGATTTAGCAATAAAATATTAATAAAAACCTTTAAAAGGTGTTGAATGCCAATTTAGCTAATTATTTTTATTATATTTACTTATATATTTCATGCCTCATTTATTTATTTCAGGCTTTATTTCATAGCCATATTTATTTATTTCATATGCATATTATTTATTTCACATGCATATTTATTTCATATGCATATTTATTTAGTTATCTATTTAGTTATGTATTTAGTTATTTATTTAGTTATAGCATCTTTTTAGGAGAATATTAACTGTAAATAATAATACAAAGTGAAGTTGACAGTACATTTTATTCAGTCCTAAGTGTGTCTGCAGGCTGCATTCAGCCCCAACAACCTTCACCAATAACTTAGTACTTAAAGCCTTGTAAATCATTTTATCTGATATTTGAGATCTTTGAACACTTTGGCACCTTCACTAGAATCTAAACTATCTTCATGGTTAGATAATATTAGAGTTAAGAAGGAAGATGTGTTCCTTCCTGGTGTGTTTGCTCTATCTGGCTGCAGAGGAAGAGGGTTGTGTGTTTCTAACGTGGACCTTCCTGTAACTCTACACTGCATCACGCTGGCCGTCTGCCAGCACAGCTCTCTCCTCCACATACATGACGCCTTCATCCTGCTTCACTCTCTCTCTCTTTATGCTTCCTGCTCTCCATCCATCTCCCATGCTCTTTCTCTCACCCGTCTTTATCTCTCTTGCTCCCACATCAACATCTGTCTCAGATGACGAGTTAATGGATCAAATCAAGTTCAGGCCCAGCAGCTCTTTTCCCAGAATCGATAACGTATAGTCCTACATCTCTAATGATAATCCCTGTGGATCTATCCTTCCACCAGCTCTGTCACATTTATGACGCCATCTGTATGAAGCTGAAAACACCGTTTACGAGCGTCCACACTCGGCCATTTTCTTATTGATTTCTGTCCAAACTAAAAAAACAAAACAACAGAAAACAAGTTAAATTTCCTCTTTTGCAAACGACAAAACTCACAGCCAACATCAGCTGAACTCAGGATTTAGTTTTTCCTTTTTTATTCTATATTGTCAGATAAATGACATAAAAATACTGATTAGATTGCAGCTTATAGATGCTACTTCTTAACCAGGTGGACAGTATTAAAAATAACATAACATTTATATTTTTTGTGTTTTTTCTATATCCTATTTCATTTTATTATTATTTTATTATTTTATTATTTTATTATTATTATTATTATTTTTTGTATTATTTATTATGTTATTTTAGTATTATTATTATTATTATTATTAATAATAATAATAATAATAATAATAACAAAAATAACAGCTTTATGTATTCAGTACCTTTCAAAACAAAGTAACAAAGTGCTTTATAAAAAAAATAATAATAAAAGTAATTTTAATACAAAACACAATAGTAGAAAGCGTTTTTTCTACTGTTTATACTGTTTCTACCTTATAATCATTGTGATGAAAGATTGTGATAACTTTCCAGAGTTGTAAAATCCTTCTTCATAATATTATTAGGGCTGTCAATCAATTTGAATATTTAATCTTTTTTTTATCTGTTCAAAATGAACCTTAAAGGGAGATTTGTCAAGTATTTAATCCTCTTATCAACATGGGAGTGGACAAATATGCTGCTTTATGCAAAATGTATGTATATATTTATTATTTGAAATCAATTAACAACACAAAACAATGACAGATATTGATCCAGAAACCCTCACAGGTACTGCATTTAGCATAAAACAATATGCTCCAATCATAACATGGCAAACTGCAGCCCAACAGGCAACAACAGCTGTCAGTGTGTCAGTGTGCTGACTTGACTATGACTTGCCCCAAACTGCATGTGATTATCATAAAGTGGGCATGTCTGTAAAGGGGAGGCTCGTGGGTACCCAGAGAACCCATTTACATTCACTGATCTGGAGGTCAGAGGTCAAGGGACTCCTTTGAAAATGGACATGGATTTTCCTCGTCAAAATTTTGCATAAGTTTGGAGCGTTATTTAACCTCCTTCATGAGAAGCTAGTATGACATGGATGGTACCGATGGATTCTTTAGGTTTTGTAGTTTCATATGATACCAGTATCTTCACTTTAAAATTGAGCCCGATACAACCTAAAAATTGCAAGTTGCATTAATGCGTTATAGAAATTAGTGACGTTAAAACGAATTTGCTTCAACGAGTTATTATCGCGTTAACTTTGAAAGCCCTAATTATTATAAAACTCTGTGCAGTGTTTTAGCGTCTGATCAGCGTTCAAAATCATCCATCTGTTATCTAAACTGAGCTTCCAACACACCAACACAGCCCCTTGCATTTTATTTTAACGCCACCTTAACACCCGTTAACTTTACTGTCAACCTCCATCATTGTTGATGAGGATGTTGAGCGTTGCTTTCCTCAGTGTGGACGAATGCACCAAAACAGAGAGAAAATAAATGCATTGCAGTGTGGAAGTACTCTTTCATGGTAGTGACAAAGATGACCCTTCATCCTTTAACCATCTCTGTCGTATTTATGATGCAGCCGAGGAGCCACGTTGTCTTCCTCACACCTTTATAGACAATGGGACGTCGTGGAGGAGCCACCAACTACTGGACAAAGGCCTTTTCTTTTTGTGAATGGTGTGTATCCGTGGGAACGGTAGCTCCGAGGTGTGAAAACGACAGAAAGATAAGAGTGTGACAAATGGAGAGGCTGTAAAAGTTGTTAGAGAAACTATTTTTTTACTTTATTTATCCACAGTGAAAAGAAAAAATCAGATGGCCAGTAGTGAACGTAACGGTTGCTGTGACTCCATGCAGAGAGGCCGGGTAAATTAATTAAGAGTTTGTGAGGCTGAAGAGATTGTTGAGATTGAGTTTGGTTTCTTTGAAGACGAGGGCAGAAACATCAGTTGGGGGTCAAGGAGGGAAAAGTCACTCGCCTCACGTTGCCAACTCTCTCACAAGTTCTCTTTGTTCTGTCAACTATCATTTTCCAGCACACTCGTTCTCTCCCACTGCTACCATACGGCAACTCCAATCTGTCGCTGCTGGCAGCGAGTCCGGAGTTCACCATCCTCCTCTGAGCGACTTTATTTCTCTTTTTTTAGTACACAAGAGTTCTGTTGTCTGAGGCTTTATTGGCGTGGAAAGTCGTTCTGCATGAGCGCTGAACAGAACAATTGGAAAGAAGTCAGCTTAGTTGAGTTGATAAGTGCCGAAGAGAGATTTAGCTCAACAAAGAGAGAGAGAGGCTCCAGCACACACAGAATAATACAGACATTAATAATAAAGACATTTCTGTGACTGGAGTTTGGTGTTTGGTGCACGATGGTCGTCCTGAATCCGATGTTTGACACGTCTGCAGTGGTGGAGGAAGTATTCAGATCATTTACTTCAGTAAAAGTACTAATACAACACTGTTAAAATACTCTGTTACAAGTAAAAGTCCTTAAATGTATAAATATGTCCAATGTGACTGTTATATTATTATATATTCTATCATTACATTATTATTACTCGTGCATTAATGTAAAAGCAGGATTTAACTGTTGATTAATCTGCTGATTATTTTCTCCAATAGTCGATCGATTGTTTTGTTTGTGAAAATAGTGAGAGATGCCGTCACAATGACCCAGAGCCCAAAGTGACACCTTCACTATGTTTGTTTAGTCCAAACCTAAAAAAATATTAGAAATAAATGAATATTATTACAATTATTAAAAGGATAAGAAGCAATTGGCAATTCATTTTCTATTATACAAGTTTAATTCATAACAAAACATCATATTTTATAAACTCTTTATATGTTCTTTATGCAGAGATCTTTTAGTAAATCTTTCAAATAAGTGTAATGAGGTAAAAAGTACAATATTTGCTTAGAAGTATAAAGTAGAATGAAATGGAAATACTCAAGTAAAGTACCTCAAATTTGTACTTCAGTACAGTTCATTATCCTGCAATGGTGGCATGGAATTTATTAACACGTTTGTTTTTATTTCAGAAAGTAATAAAAAATGTTTTAATAAAAAGTTAAGATTATATTTGTTCACACAAGGAATAGTGTAGAATATTATATGACTTTTTGTTTTTATTTTACATTTTTTCTGTTCTCAAAGATGTGATATGGATGTAGAGGTCCATCCCACTTTATTTATAATAATAATAATAATAATAATAATAATACATTTTATTTGGTGGCGCCTTTGAAGACACCCAAGGACACCTTACAAAGATAAAATTATACTCAAACAGATAAAAACAGGCAGGCTATTTGTGATTTAGTCGATCAGTTGAGTGATTTCTTTTCTCAATTATGTAAAAAATGAAATTTAGATTTATTGTATGTATTAGATATCGGCTTTGAATTGTTGTTGGTTGTTGTGTGTTATGTATTGAGTCATATTGTGAGTATGAATGTTACAGATGTATATTGATGTACATAGGCTGTGTATTTCCTTATTGAAGTATTGTTAAAAATATGAATGAGGACCCCAGGAAGAGTAGCTATTGTTGCAATACTAAGCTAAACTAAACAAGCTATTACTCATTTCAATATCCTATATATGAATATACAGTATATGTTGGTGTCCTCACTGCTCAGATATCTCAGAATCAGATAATCACGATTCATCTGAGCTTCTCACAATCAGACAGTCGATTCCTTTTAATAGATTCATTTGTGACTGAATCCAAGGCGTTGAATAGTTTCATTCAGAGTTTAGATAAAGCAGCCGTCAGTCAGCAGGTCTTATCAACGGTGAGTCAGAGAGCAGAGGAGGAAGTCAGAGGGACGATGAAGATGTCCTGCTTCCTGTCCCGGCAGGACGAGCTCATGTTCTCACCTCACTACAGTACGATGTATATATCCCACAGATAGGGAAGTGTGCAAGAGATTTAAGGCACAATGCAGATCCTAAAGGAAGATCCACACACTGTTCTGACGGGTCCCAGTAATAAAGGGTTGGATTTTGTGTGTTAATACAATATTATATAATATAATATATATATCTCCAGTTAGGTTCTTAAATGACCCATATATGTTTTAAATTGTGGCCTGCAAGTTTGATCCCCATAATACAACTCAGCAAATATTAAATGTCACATTGGACGTGCAGATTATTATCATGTCGGTCAGTCCAGACCCATTTTATTAGTTGCATAAAAATAAACCTCTTTGTCTTAAATATAACTTTATGTCAGACCTGCTGCAGACTAACTGTCCTTAGAACTGTTAAAGATGTTCAGAAACAATTCAAGAATATACTAGAATCTAAAAAAGTAATGGATAAACAGTTGAAATAGTTAGATAAAAGTTAGCTAACAGTAATAAGATCAGATATTCCTTTATTAGTCCCACAGTGGGGAGATGTGCAGAAGCAAAGGGGATAGTGCATAAAAACAAGATGCATCAACTAACACAGTAAAAAACAGCTAAACAAAGTGTAACAAAATATGAACCATTTAAATAGAAGGAAGTATAAAAATAGGAGCAGTATGTACAGCATTGACAATAAACAGACTATTAACAAAATTGCACAAGTGGAAAATGATATTGCACAGTATGAATTACACCTTAGTATTATTAAGTAATGGATAAACAGTTGAAATAGTTAGTAATCAGTCTTAATAGTTATGCAACAAACTTAAGCTTAATTAGACTCGTCTAACTTTACAATCTAAGGCCAGTCTAAGTCAAATGTTAGTTTATATTAATGTCAGGCTCACAACCAGACATCTTCTTCATCATCTTTGTTTGTTTATTTTGTTTATTTGTTTTGCACATTTTAAGACTATACAACATAACAAAACAAAAAAAAAAGAATAATATTAAATGCAGGAAGAGGCTTTAAGAGGGTTTATCTGAAGCCTCCACCTAGAGACAAGATTAATATAAAGAAATAGTATATTAGTCTTATCTTACTGTGTATGGATGGTTGTAAGAGACGTCTTTCTTTATAAAACATCTTGAGTGTCTGTGAATGAAAAGCTCACATCTACTGTGAGCGGCTGCTAGACATTCAGAACAGGTTCACATTTTATAAAAACGTCCGGTCAAGACCGGTTCTGAACAGGAATGACCTTCTTACAACAAAACAGATGACCCAGTTGACCCAGAACAAGGAGTCCAAATGTCAGCAGCTGAATGCCTTGATCTGATATACAGTCCTTTTAAGTGAAGTCTCTTTCAAAAGAGACGAGTACACTGCCAAGGCTCAGTCATTCATATACAGTTCTACCTAACTTACAGTCCATTCAGCTGAACATTATGTCTTACTTGTTGACAGCATGGTTTCATTCACTGCACAATGAATGTATTAAGAGAAACTGGTTGCACCACTAACAAGTTAATGTGTACATCACAAATACTGGAAAATGCTGTGTGTATCTAGCGTCACTTGAGGACACGGTGATAACAGATCCTCCTGTTTGTTTAATTCACAGGTATGAAGAATAGGGAGCAGTTGGAGGTGTCCCATGGGCATGTTTGTCCTCTGGCTGTTCAGCCTGTGTGTCTCTGCTCTGCACACAGACGCTCTGGGAGGGAGAAGAAAGACCGTCTAAAAATAAACTGACACGCACCACCAGCAGAAAAACGAACCGACAAATAATAGAAGAAGAGGACAAAGAAGAGCTTCCGTTTGTTTTTGTCTCTTTCACCCTGTCTGTCTTTTCTCTCTGCTCCGTTTCTGTTTCTGTGTTCTCATTACGCCCCGAGAGGAGGTCATGTCCCAGTCTGGAAAAGTCCTTCATTTGTATGTGGAAGTGAGGTCTGCCCCAGATCCGAGTGGAGGGAAGGAAGGGATTGCTCAGGGGCATTCGGTTCAGGACAGTCCGGCGGAGCTCCTGTCTCAGCTGGCGAGCCAGACGACCGTCACCAAGGCCTCCGCAGCTCACCGTCTGGTTCAGGACTGCACACACACTCAGTCTCCTTCTAGAAAAAGCTTCCAGATCCAGCAAGCCAGCAGCTCGCCGTCAGTCACCAAGCGCTGGAGTGCACCGTGTGATGGAGTGTCTGCCGTCCACTCTCCACCAATAATGCCGTCTTCTGGAAAGGTCACGGTCCCTCACACACCTCCCAACTTCCGGAGGTTTAACGAGGAAGAGGTCAGCGATGGGACGCGGTCCGTGGTCACCTTCAGTTACATTGAGAAGTCCAATGTGAAGACCGTGGATAGTCCGCGCAAGACTGTGTGCGAGAGAGGGACCAGAGAGGAAAGATCCACCCCTTCTCACTTTCGTAAAAGGCTCAGCGACCCGGTTTGGTTCGGGAGTCCCGATTCATCGTGCAGCTCCAGTCCCAAGCTGACTTTCCGTTCTCCGGGACGTCACCAGCAGACGTTCTCTCCCGGCCTTCGCCAACCAGCCTTGGACCCCATCGGCAGGGCAGCTACCCAGAGGGCTGTGGAGGAGTTTGGCTCCCCTCTACTGAGGATTAAACTAGCCCATGCACTTGAGCAAGCCTCATCCTCACGCTACAACCAACAGCCACGCTGTCAGTCCTGGGCTGGGTCCCCTGTTCAGCGCCAGAACATCAGCGTAAACCTCAAAGACCTGAGGAGCCAGGCGGTTTGTGGGCTGCCTCGGAGCCCGGCGTCAGACCAGCTATCCTCCCAGTCCAAGCAGCCTGAGTCCTGTGTCGAGTCCCAGAGCCCTCTTCACTGGTCGGCAGAGGACAGAGCCGTGGCAGGCAGTCCAGCCACTAAAAGACATGTTCACAGGTCCTGCAACAGGAGCGCTTCACCGCAGGGAGCAATCCTCCAACTTGGCAATAATGTAGTCGAGGGCTTGAACCAGTTAAGTGACAGTAAAGCCTCCTCTCCGACTCACAGCCCTGAAGTCGCCCGCAGGCTAGCAGAGGAGGCCACCAAAGTATCTTCTATTTTCACAGAGGCAAGAACGTCCTCTTTGCACAACGCTTTAGGTGATCCTGCTGGAGACTTTCACAATTCAGCTCCAAATGCACAACAGTCTAAGCAAACGCTTAAGATGAACATCCCTTTAAACGACCAACACACGCCAGCAACTGACAACACAGACTCTCACCAGCCTGAACACTCACACTCACACGAAACAAACTCCCATACTAATTATCAAACACACCAGGAGGACTGCATTCAACAGTCCCAAAATCAGAGCTCAATTTTAGCAGCCACTCATAGTTCCCCCATTCCTTCACGCGTTCTCCGTCCCGCTCATCCTCCCACTGAGCTCAGTTCTCCCATGAGGGACCCCAGGCTATTCCAAACTGAGCTCCGAGCACCGGACACCCCCACCCTGCATCGCCGTCAGCTCCCGCAGTACGCCAGAGACTCCTGGTCCCCGAGCCTGGACAAGAGAGGAGACCTGGGCTGTTTCGAGAGAGGGGACTGCACTGAGCTTGCTCGCAGGCTCTTTATCAACCAGAGTGTTGAGGAGGCGCCGGTTAGCTGGACATCCAGGCAGCAGTGGGGGACTCAGGTGGACAACAGCCCGAGGCCGAGCCCCGAGGCTGGATTTGAGTCCATCAATGACCAAACTCCTCAACGTCAATCCAGTCAACGTCGCAGGCCGCTCAGTCCCACAGCCCAGCAGAAACGAGCGGAGCAGAGGAGGAGAGAGATCCTGCTTCTGGGACCGGTGGTGCTGGACTCTCCGGAGGAGGACGAGGGTTGCGATGAGGAGGGACAGGGCAACGAGATGGAGGGATATGAGGCGGAGCAGCAGAGGGTTGAAGAGCCTCCAGAGGCGGAGCAGAACGGAGCGATGGGAGGGTCGTCCTCGCGGAGCTCCAGTGGGGTGACGGGCAGCTTTGGGGACAGGGACTGTGTGTCCCCCGAGTCCAGTCAGTCCAGTCACCAGAGCAACGAGACCGGGGCCGCAACCTCAGGAATACAGGTGGGCACTGGGTGAAATGGTGACACTTATAACTGCATATTTCCTATGTACTTTAGAGACTTTAGAGTTAAAGGAATAGTCTGACATTTGTTAGTTTCCCCCTGCTTCCAGTCTTTGATGACATGAGAGTGGAATCCATCTCATCTAACTCTCCGCGAGAAAGTGAAGAAGCTTATTTCCCAAAATGTCGTACTCTTCTGTTAATGCTGCACTGCAGAGAGAGCCTCTAAGCTTGTCTCTCTGTGTGTGTGTGTGTGTGTGTGTGTGTGTGTGTGTGTGTGTGTGTCTTTCAGACGGACAGTGGCTGTGCAGCGCCGGTGCCCTCGCTCCACTGTCAGAGGATCGCTCGTGCCAAGTGGGAGTTTTTATTCGGGACCCCTGCTGAGGAGGCTGCTACCAGGGGGGAGAAAAGTAAGAGTATGTCCTCTATTTCATCTCGTTACTGCACTTTCATGCTACACCAGAGTGGAGGATTATTGTACACACTAATTAGTTTATTTTGACTCAGTCCAACACCATCCTGCTGCTGTAAATACTCACTACAGCACCAAATCTGTATTAATCCACTGCTGAAAATAGTCCCCAACAAATTAACTATTTCCTCCTGTAACGTTTTCTAAAAGCAGTGTATTATTTAGCCTTTTTAAAAAGTAAATTCCATACTTGTTATCTGTTTTTAAAAAATTACATCTTACTGAAAGCTCAAAATAAAAGACAGAAGAGACTAAAATCTTTTTTTAAATCCCTTAAACGGAGGAGATAATCAATTAAAAGCCTCTTTCATATATCAGTCTATTAATTTATTCATTACTTAACCTCAAATTTGCATCTTAATTGAAAAATCCAGGACCTTTAATGTACAAATTAAAGTGTAGTTACCTGTTTAAAGGGTTTTAAACTTTAAAAATACTTTATTTCCTTTTTTAATTAATATGAAAGTTCAGTTAAATATAGCCAATCACATTTCAAAAAAATCATTCACTGACGTTGATGTTTAACTGTCTCCATGAACTATGCATTATCATTATCATTTTTATTATCCTTATCATCATGCACTATCACCATGCACTATGCACTATCACCATCTTGGACTCTAACCACTGGCGCACTTTACACTTCCTTTACACTATACATCCTATATACCACTTTATAGACTGCACATATGTGCATATTACATTTATTTATTGTACATATTACATTTATTTATTGACGGACTGCACACACTATGTTCACCCATTCACTCTGTATCTTTTACATCTCTATTATTGTTTTTATAATGTGTGTATACCTGTACCTCTCCTGTGATTCACTCTGTTTGCTGATGTTGCTGCTTTGACACCTGAATTTCCCTGCTGGGATTAATAAAGGTTCATCTTATCTTCTCTTATCTTATGTGCAGATTCTGTGGAAACCTCCACAGCTCCTCCCAGCGGTAACTCCAGTGAGTCTCCCACTCCGACTCCCCCGTCCTCTCTCCCTCTGCTTTCTGCCAACCACGAGGTGCAGCATGTGGAGGTCGAGCTGGTGACCCCTCCTCCAGCCGTTATTGGGACTTCGCCCAAGACCGGCATCATTCGCCGCACTCTAAAGTACTCAGAAACCGACCTGGACGCCGTTCCACTGCGCTGCTACAGAGAGACGGACATAGACGAGGTGCTGCTGGCCGAGCAGGACGACGCAGACTCTGCGTTCGGGAGTAACCGCAGCGTGCAGGGCACCTCGGGGACTGGCAGCAGCCCGCTGGGGGGTCTGGCTTATGGGAGGACAGATGGGGTGGAGGTAGAGGAGAGAAGAGGAGGCAGGGAGGATGGGGAGGAGGAGGAAGATGAGGATGAGGAGGAAGAGGAAGAAATGGTGAGCTGGGCCAGTGTGAGGATGCAAGGAGACAACAGGAAGCAGCAGTATGCAGCTCAGGACGAGCCAGAGGTGTTTGGACACCTTCTGAAGAGGTGAACATGAAACACTCACAGTCATATAGTAGGGCTGTAATCAATTATTTAATACTCTTATCAACATGGGAGTGGACAAATATGCTACTTTATGCAAATGTATGTATATATTTATTACTGGAAATCAACTAACAACACAAAACAATGACAGATATTGTCCAGAAACCCTCACAGGTACTGCATTTAGTATAAAACAATATGCTCACATCATAACATGGCAAACTGCAGCCCAACAGGCAACAACAGCTGTCAGTGTGTCAGTATGCTGACTTGACTATGACTTGCCCCAAACTGCATGTGATGATCATAAAGTGGGCATGTCTGTAAAGGGGAGACTCGTGGGTACCCATAGAACCCATTTACATTCACACATCTGGAGGTCAGAGGTCAAGGGACCCCTTTGAAAATGGACATGACAGTTTTTCGTCTCCAAAGTTTGGAGCGTTATTTATCCTCCTTCACGACAAGCTAGTATGACATGGTTGGTACCGATGGATTCTTTAGGTTTTCTAGTTTCATATGATACCCGTATCTTTTCTTCTTGCTTTAAAACCGAGCCCGCTACAACCTAAACGTCACAAGCTGTGTTGATGCGTTAAAGAAATTAGTGGCATTAAAACAAATTAGCTTTATTATGGCGTTAACTTTGACAGCCCTATCATATATCATATATCATATACACAAACCTGCAAGCACACACATTAACAAACTCTCTGGTGTAGCAGGATCTTCCCCTGACCTATATTCTGATCTGAATTTGGATCTCACTCGTAACCTATTTTTCAAGTAGATTGTAAACAAGTTTGATGGCCTTTATGCATAAATTAGTCTCAACTCTCTCACAGTACAGAACATTACATCCTGACGTGATGCAAAGCTTTTCTTTATAAACACAGCTGTGTTGTTGCAGTGTTTCTAAAACCTTCCTCTTCTGTCCAGACCAATGGAAACGTTTTTTGACAACCACCACCCGGCCCTGAAATCCCCCATCTTGGTCTCCGGTCCTCGCTGCGCCGCGGAGGACACCTTCAGCCGCCACTTTGAGAGCATCATGGAGTCCCACCGAGCCAAAGGCACGTCGTACAACAGCCTGGACAGCGAGGAGCTGCTGACCTCGAGCACCCAAACCGTCCTGACCTTTGACCTGCCCACACTAACCCCCGCCATCCACGGGCCGGTCTGTCACAGCGCCAGGCAGATCGTCCAGCTCAGCTTCGCCCCGCTGGCGCACGACGAGAGGCCCAGTATCTCCGATTCGATCTTTACCATGACGGGGGACTCGGACGCCACCAGAGCCCCGTCCAGCGAGAGGCTGAGCAGCGGTTCGGACGACACGCCACCCAAAGGACGAGGGTGTTCGCAGCTGGGGAGCAGCTGGTACAGCAACCCGTCCTTCTCATTACCAATGTGAGTTAGCAGCACGTCAAGTAGTCGTGATGAGTGTTACTATGGCAATGTGGGAAATTCACACATGACTGAAATCATTGATTTTTTTCCACTTTGGGGGCCAGCGGAAACAAGTTGTTAACACAACGTTGACATATTATCAGTTGGTTTAGGGCTGTTTTTAATGGTTCTTAATCTCCTCTAAATAAAGTGACTTCTTATCATTGAGTGCAGCCCTGCTCTGTAATCACTGGGCTCCCAGTTTCCAATTAAAGGAAATCTTAAAACTACAACATCCAGTGATATTTTAGACAATAGTGGGCTTCCAACTTTGTGGCAACAGTTTGTGTTTGGCCGTTTCCTGTTTCAACATGACAGCGCCCCCCGTGCATAAAGCCAGATTCTTAAAGAAATGCTTTTCTCAGTTTGTTTTTTTTAGCCTTATCGTGCCAAAATGCATGACTGTATTCTGATGATAATCTACCGATCCCCAATGATCTGTTTAGTAGCAAGTAGCTGACCGTGTTGACAACTGAAATGTTCTTGGTGACCTGTTCTTCAGTGATTCACCAAAGAATCTGAGTGATGGTGAATCTGGGTCATGTTTGTCGTTGCAAATCGTTCTCTCTTTTCTATTTATCTCCACTCTACACTGAAATAAGACTCAAAGTGTAAGAGCAGCATGTATTTGATAGTATTAGGGCTGACAAAATTTAACGCAATAATAACATGTTCATGCAATATCATTTTAACGTCACTAATTTCTTTAACGCATTAACGCAACTTATGGAGGTTAAATAACGCTCCAAACTTATGCTAAACTTTGGCAAGGAAAAACTGTCATGGTCATTTTCAAAGGGGTCCCTTGACCTCTGACCTCCAGATCAGTGAATGTAAATGGGTTCTATGGGTACCCACGAGTCTCCCCTTTACAGACATGCACACTTTATGATAATCACATGCAGTTTGGGGCAAGTCATAGTCAAGTCAGCACACTGACACACTGACAGCTGTTGTTGCCTGTTGGGCTGCAGTTTGCCATGTTATGATTGGAGCATATTGTTTTATGCTAAATGCAGTACCTGTGAGGGTTTCTGGACAATATCTGTCATTGTTTTGTGTTGTTCATTGATTTCCAATAATAAATATATACACACATTTGCATAAAGCAGCATATTTTCCCACTCCCATGTTGATAAGAGTATTAAATACTTGACAAATTTCCCTTTAAGGTACATTTTGAACAGATAAAAAATGTGTGATTAATTGAACTATTTTACTCGACAGCCCTAGAAAGTATGAGGATACAATCTTCATAATACTCTAAATCATACACACATCTCTTTGCTCTTTGCTGTCATATTTATTAAATGTACAGCAGAAAGACTAAATGAACCTGGTCTCACGTCAACCTGTTTCCTTTGAATGATCTGTTCATAAACTCTTATGAATGAACATCATAATCAGAGTTTTTGATGTTAATTCAGTAATGATGCAGTGTTGACTGCATCTATCTGAGGTCAGTCCCCCGTTAACGGCTGTTGTCAGCCTCCAGATGAATGAGAGTGTCTCGTCTGTGTCGTTCTCTTTGTGCAGAGCTGTGCTGCAGTGCTATTCTGGAGCCGAGCTGCTTTAGAGTGAAGGTCGCGACAAGGCTGCCTGGGTCCCTCTGCTGTCTGCCAGCAGCCATGTGTGTGTGTGTGTGTGTGTGTGTGTGTGATATGTGAATCCATCTGTGCATCTGTGTGTGTACATGTGCACGTGCATCTGTAGATGGTTTTGGATGGTTGTATACTTGAAGTGCATGCTTTGTGTGTGCATGTGTGTGTGTGTATGAGAGAGGCAGATGGCTGCTGCAGCAGTGAGAGACTCACCTTGACTGTCAGAGTCCCAAAGACTTTTGTTTTAACCCTCCAGACTCCCACCTGCAATTCAGGAGACTTTACTTCATATCCAGAACCCTTTGTCTTTCTTAATACACCTCACATCCTCCTTCCTGCAAGATATCTGGGACAACAGTCGGTTATTGTGAGGAGGTGCTATGCTACGGTGCCTATGTGTGTGACAGTGAGGTAGACCGGCTTTGGGAATGTCACCCTAACTTACTGTGACAGCACTGCAGAGGTAGAGTGACTGCACCGGGTCACCTTGTTGCTGTGACCACTAGATGGCAGAAGAGGATAGAAACCAGGCTGGCAGGTGCTTTTTGATGAGAATGAATGTAATGCAGGTGGTTAACTGTGAGCAGCAGGAACAGAGGAATGATTAAAGTCTCAGGTTTAATGCACAAATACTCTGAAAGGTTAGAAACAGCTTAGCAGGGTCATTTTGCTCTTCTCTTGTTATTCTTTGCTAGTCTTTAAACTAGAGCTTTGAATCGATTTAAAATTTATAACTGCAAATTAAGTGCACATTTTTATCTGTTCAAAATGTACCTTAAAGGGAGATTTGTCAAGTATTTAATACTCTTATCAACATGGGAGTGGACAAATAAGCTGCTTTATGCAAATTAATGTATATATTTATTATTGTAAATCAATTAACAACACAAAACAATGACAGATATTGTCCAGAAACCCTCACAGGTACTGCATTTAGCATAAAACAATATGCTCAGATCATAACATGGCAACAACAGCTGTCAGTGTGTCAGTGTGCTGACTTGACTATGACTTGCCCCCAAACTGCATGTGATTATCATAAAGTGGGCATGTCTGTAAAGGGGAGACTCGTGGGTACCCATAGAACCCATTTACATTCACACATCTGGAGGTCAGAGGTCAAGGGACCCCTTTGAAAATGGCCCAAATTTAGCACAAGTTTGAAGCGTTATTTAGCCTCCTTCTCGACAAGCTAGTATAACATGGTTGGTACCAATGGATTCATTAGGTTTTCTAGTTTCATATGATACCAGTATCTTCACGCTCGCTTTAAAACTGAGCCCGCTACAACCTAAAAATCACAAGTTGCGTTAATGCGTTATTATCACTTTGAAAGCCTTACTTTAAACCTAAACTTCTCTGATAAAACTCTTTATACGGGAGCCAAAATCACTCTGGACTAGTTCAGGTAAATGTTTGCTTAGCAGCGATCTTATCACGCTTTTCTAACCGGCCCGACTGGCGGCCCTGGCGCTCTGGAATCCAGGAGCGAGACGACGAGACAAATATTTCTGAAGTCCATACTTTGATAAAAGTTGGAATTTCACTCCCCTCCCCTCCCGTCCTCCTCCTCCTCCTTCTTTCCCTCACATCACTTCTTTTCAGATCGTCTGCTCCATTAGACAGTGGCTCATTGTGCAGGGCTGCCCAGCGGACTGAGAGGGTGTTCAATTATGCGGGGATACCGTTAAAGCAGGAGGCTGACACAGGGAATTCTCTCAGGACCTCTCAGCTCTTGATGAGACAATGCAAACAGGTGGCGGAGCCTAAACTTGAGTGCCGGCTTAATCTTGTGATTGTGAACACGCCTGCAGGCCTCGATGAAGCGTATGCTGTAAACAGACTCCACAATGGACTCAGGCGTTGACAAAAGGCCACCTATTCTCTCCCCTGGGCAGATATAGTTGTAGAGGAAACAGTTTAAAGGCACACACCCAGTAGATATATCGCTATTGAGTTTAAACCTGAGACCTCACATCTTTGTTTTCTCTGTAGGTGTGTTAAAAGCTCACACCAGGAACAAGGTAGACTAGGATTTGTACAACACCCAAAGGATGGATATACAGAGTGTGTGTAATAGGAGATGCAGCGAGAGAGAGAGGAATGAATGAAGGGTAGAAAAAGGAAGGGAGGGGGATTTTTAGGCAACAGACAAGCCAAGTTTCATGCCATGCTTCGAATCCAAGGTCAGCAGGGGACAGTGAGAGTTTACACAGTGGAACAGGGAGGGAGAAAGAGAGAGAGAGGGAGGAGTGGAAAGAGGGAACAGAAACAACAGCAAACAGACTCGGAGGGAAAAAGATAGAGAGGGAGAGGCATTTCAGGACAAACAGCTCTTTTACTTTGTTGAGGGTGGGGGGGAAGGAAGCTTGCTGTGAGGATCAAATGACAGCAAACACAGAGGGAGAGTGAGAAAGTGGACGACAGGAAAGTTGGAAAGTTTCAGTCAAATCCGAGCGGAGGAATGTCAAAGTCTGCAGGCGTCCCGGGAGAGACGACAGGTGTTCCTCTGCGACGGTGATGCGTTCAGGTTACGAGGCCGGGAGAAGGAGAGGAGGGGTCGGTCGGGCGAGCAGTCTGAGGCGAGGTGGCGGTCAGGGGACGGAAATGAGGACGCCGTCTGTCTTCTGTTGTCAAGGTTCAGCTGCAGTAGGAGAGGAGAGGTATTTGTCGATTAGGCGGTCTTGCCACAGGTATGTCCCCCCACCCAGGAACCTGTCTCACCTGTCTGTGTGTGTATATCATAGCATTTGAATATTACATTTCCCCAGAGGGAATATCCAGTCAGGAGCTGTGCAGAGTAGATTTGCATGCCTGTTCACTTCAGTCTTAAAACAGTATTGATAGATCATCTCTCAAAAGTCAAAAAGCTGCTATACTGTACACTTACATTTTGTGTTTTCTCTGCATGCATGTTTTCTCTCCCTCTGTGTGTGTTGTAATCAGATCTTCTCTGTGCTTTGTTGACATAGCCGGTCCGGCCGCACATGCTTTTAGTGCATGTGCACATGCCCCACTGGCTAGCTCACGGCCGCCGCCCTGCACTGCTCTCATACGGCGGTTACAGCTGATAATGTCGTCCCAACCGTCAGTATATTTGCAGAAGCGTAGCGCCCTCCCTCCGGTTCCCCTCCAGGTTAACACTGTTAGCTCTGTCAGTAGGGTTGCCTTTGTTTACACTGTTAGCGCTGTTAGCACCGTTAGCTGTTGCCATGTTGAGAGCCGTGTGGAGGCAATAGAAATGCTCCCATTCTCGTGTTTAGCAACTTTAAATTTGGTGTTTTCTCTACACTCATCTTCATTTTTAGCAATGGTAGCAGCATGGCTGTAGGGATGGCAATGTTAGGGTTTCAGCATATTATCATTAGGGCTGTCAATCGATTTAAATATGAAATCACGATTAATCGCAAATTAATTGCGCGTTTTTTATCTGTTCAAAATGAACCTTAAAGGGAGATTTTGTCAAGTATTTAATACGCTTATCAACATGGGAGTGGACAAATATGCTGCTTTATACAAACGTATGTATATATTTATTATTGTAAATCAATTAACAACACAAAACAATGACAGATATTGTCCAGAAACCCTCACAGGTACTGCATTTAGCATAAAACAATATGCTCCAATCATAACATGGCAAACTGCAGCCCAACAGGCAACAACAGCTGTCAGTGTGTCAGTGTGCTGACTTGACTATGACTTGCCCCAAACTGCATGTGATTATCATAAAGTGGGCATGTCTGTAAAGGGGAGACTCGTGGGTACCCATAGAACCCATTTACATTCACTGATCTGGAGGTCAGAGGTCAAGGTACCCCTTTGAAAATGGACATGACAGTTTTTCCTCGCCAAAATTTTGCGTAAGTTTGGAGCGTTATTTAACCTCCTTTGCGACAAGCGAGTATGACATGGTTGGTACCGATGGATTCATTAGGTTGTAGCTTTAAAACTGAGCCCAACCTCGGCTATAACCTTAAAATCACAAGTTGCGTTAATGTATTAATATGGCGTTAACTTCGACAGCCCTAGTTACCATGTTAGCATTTAGCTCAAAGCTCTGGCAATGTTTCATAGTACAGCCTCACAATAGCAGACTGTAGACTCAGTTCTTGTTCTTCTGTGTACTTTGTGAAACCAAAGTTGACCATTGAGCCCTCGTAGCTTTTCTTACCCAGTCGGCTTTTGTTATTAATTACTGTTTGCTCTGGTGTGATTTCGCCTGACTCATTTTACAGTGCAAGGATGTGTAAGTGTGGGAAGCGAAGCCCTGGGACTGTGGGTTTTCTTGGCTTGTTCCTCATGCTGAGAAATACAAATGAGAGCTCCGCTTGTTCAGGAAGTGTTTCTTGCTTTTTTGTATTACAACTCTCAGCTGTTGAACCGTCGTTGTTTTCAATCGGCCCCGGCTGGCGTGACCAGAATTGTCACACGGCTCTCGACAGCATCAATGAAGGTCATGCATCACGTCGAATTCTAAGTGACTGAACTCAGAGACCTCGTTTTCAGAAAAGTGGTTCTCTTTCAGCTCAGTGTGACATAACATGCTTAAGTTATTATCACAGCGTAATTCAGATGTAATAAGTTTTGCACTTCTGAACTGGTTAATGCTTTGAAGGAGCTTAATTAGGAAGTGATAACGAGAAAGCGAGGCAGCTGGCAAAAGAGGGGATTTGCGAAGTGTATAATCAAGTTGAATATAAAATGATTTGCATTCATCCTGTTATACTTGCTACTGAATTCATGTAAAATATGGGCTTTGTTTACTCTGTTCTGCTCTTTCTTTACCTTCCATATCTCCATCCAATACTCTCTTTTGTCATCTTTCCTCTCTCATTCATCATTCATGTTTTTTTCTGTTTCATTTAACAGATATTTATATTTTAAGCTCCTTTCTCTTGATCAGCCTTACTCTTTTCATCTCCCCCTTGTGTATTTGTCTTAAAACATCTCCTACAGCTGGAAACTCTGATTTAAGATCGGTGCTGCACAGATCAGATATTAGTATTACTGTATTAAATTATTGATATACCGAAGTTATTAGTTTTATTATTATATCGCCATCATTCTCTGTTCCTCCTTTTATCCCTTTTTCTCGTTCCTTTTCAATTATTTACAAATCTATGTCATTTGTCCCACTTTCCTCTCCTGGAACAAAATGTTCTTCATTTCCTATCATTCCCTTCCTTTCCATATCCCTTTCTGTCCATCTATTTGTGTCTGATAATCACTGTTTCTGCTCTGTCTTCACCCTCTGATCCCCTTCTCATCCTCTCAGCAGGGACAAGGCCCGCCTGGCGACAGATTCGGAGCTGGACCAGGACCTGAGTGAGCGGCTGGGTCTGGGCAGCAGCGAGACGCTCACCAACGGCAGCCACCGCGCCGACATGGCTGCCGCCAGACGCCTGGCCAAACGGCTCTTCAACTTGGACGGCTTCAGGAAGTCCGATGTGGCGCGCCACCTCAGCAAGAAGTGAGCTGCTAGACTATTTTATTGTGTTGTGGCTTTAAGTGTCTGAAAATCACAAGTGTGCTTGTTGTGTAGCGTTTAAGCCAGTGGGCAACCTCCAGGTCTGAGAAGTGAAGCCAGTGCTGAAGTGCCTTAAACCTGCATTCTTTCTAACAGCCAGCAGGGGGCGACTCCTCTGGTTGCTAAAAGAAGTCTGATTGTATAGAAGTCTGGTTGTATAGAAGTCTATGAGAAAATGAGCCTACTTCTCACTTGATTTATTACCTCAGTAAACATTGTAAACATGAGTTTATGGTCTCAATCTCTAGTTTCAAGTCTTCTTCAATACAGCATGATGTCCATTTAGTAATTTATGGTCCCATTTAGAGTCAGATAGACCATAAAGCAGGGGATGCTTTAGGGCGGGGCTACCTTGTGGTTGACAGGTCGCTACCACGGCGTTGTCCGGTCTGGGAGTTGTCCGTATTTTCGTCTGGTTCAAGCACACGTCTTGTAATCCTGCATATGGAATAATATTATCCCGTTGCCTCTAGCACTAGCAATCATCGCTAGGGCTTCAGACAGTGATTGATGACTGGTTGCTAAGTGGTTTGCGTGTAAGTTAGCTAGTTGTTTGCTGTTACAAGGTAGTAAGTAGTATGATTATGACTGGGAGGCGGAGTTAAAGGAGAAACTACTGCGCCTGCTCTATATGGGCCCAATAGAACGGAAGATCGCTGGAAGATCTGCGTAGATTTATACTCGGAAATCAATCCTTTTTTTGCTTCATACGCCACTGAGCAACTTTCATAGGAATGAACGGGCCCCCGTCTCCAACGCTGTATCTACTTCTCTTTATACATCCACAACTTTAACCCTTTCACAGTGTGTTTTCAGTTTATGAAGTTAATTGTAACATTTTTGGTCGCCTCGAGGCTTCAAAACGGATGTCAAAAACACGAAACACAAATACACGTCACTACGTCTACTTCTTATATACAGTATATGATCCACGGTGCAACGACATGGCGGCCGCAGGCAAAAGGTGGAAGATTTCGGATTTGATGTGAGATTGATTGAGTGTTTGAAATCGGAGGTGTGGCTGCATTTTGTCTTCCCTAAATCAGAAAATGAAATAGGCGAGAAGATAACAGACGAGACAAAAACACCGAAGAAATAAGAAATAAAAAAGGATTCTTTCTTTTGATAAAGAAAAGATAAGAGAAAATATGTTTTGTAGATTTTTGTCTTTTTCAATCATAATTTGTCTTCAATCTCATTTTGTTTGTGAATCGTGAGAAAATATATCGTATTGAATCGTGAGTGTATCGTTACATCCCTAATGAATAGTAATACCAATAGTGCTGCTGCTACTCTTATAAACAATAAGATGCTCCATCACTCCTCTTAACCAATAAGTACTCTATAACTGCAGGAAAAAAACTCCTTTCTACTGCATCTTATGTTTATTTAATGAATGATAATCTACTGGGTCACATTCAGTTTCCTGTACATTTCCTCTTCTGTTTGCCACTTTACATTCTGCCTCAATACTGCTGTGTTTTACTACATCTGCATTCTGGGCAGCGCCGCACTGCTCCATCAGCCCGTCAGTCTGTCAGCTGCTTGCTCTCGTGCTGATGAGAAAAAAATTGGGATTAAAGGGTTTCCTCACTTTGTGACACGAGCGCTCTGGGAATCTCCAGCTGACTGACTGACAGCCCACACGGAGGCCATTCACTGAGAACGCTAGCATTTGAAAGATGATAAGTCTAATTCAGTGAGGGCCAAAGTGCACATATACGACACAGTATTAGTGCCACATTGAGGGGGGAAAAATTGGAGATTTCCAGAATAAAGTCATAATATTACGAGAAAAAAAGTCGTAATATTACGAGAATAAAGTCATAACTTTACGAGAAAAAAAAGAAAATAACACGTAAAATTACTACTTTATAATATTGTGACTTTATTCTTATAATACTACAACTTTTTTCTCTTAAACTTATGATTTTATTATCATAATATTACAACTTTTTTCTCTTAAACTTATGACTTTATTCTCGAAATCTCATATTTATTTATTTTTCCTCACCGTGGCCCTAATACTCCGTCGTACTGTCGTACCGTCGTACCGTCGTACCGTCGTACCGTCGTACCGTCGTACCGTAGACCTACAACAATGATAAATATAAATGAAAATCTAAACAAAAAACAGTTATTCATTTTCATTTTTAAAAAGTCCACATGGAGCCACTGGAGAGGAGCTAAAGAGCCGCATGTGGCTCCGGAGCTGCAGGTTGCAGACCCCTGCTCTATACGATATCCAGAGCATTAATATAGCATCAAAAAACGATTTGCTATGTAAAGATATAGTGGAGTAATGTCTACCTGAGCAGAGAATGAAGTCTCTCTCTCTCTGTGTGTGTTGTGATCAGAGCTTTGACCTTTTGTGCTGGGTTTTTGTTGTTTTTCGATTGCTATATTTCCTCCTTATAATGTTATTTTATATCTTGTCTGTCTACAGTAATGACTTCAGCCGTATGGTAGCAGAAGAGTATCTGAGTTTCTTCAACTTCACAGGCCTCTCTGTTGACCAGGCATTGAGGTGAGAACACACAAATACATATAATTACAATGCAAGACAAGACAAAATATAACTGACAGTTCGTTTATCACATAAAATAACTGCTAAATGTAATATATACATATATACATTCTTATGGTTAAAGAATGATTGTTTACATTTTTAAATCATGACATGATTTTGTGTGATGGTGGCTTTGATTTGACCTCAATAAGAGGAAATCTGCAGATGTTTTGATTTTATCTTAGTTGGTATTGTAGTAGAAACTCTCTACTGTCAAACACTGCTCTCTAGAGGGCAGCTCTGGTGTTGCATTTAGAGTGTTTGTATGGTATGTACAGTAAATACTCAGTGTATATTGTTTAACAGAGGTTCATACTGTATTCCTCTTGTTTCACTTTTATTTTATTTACTAGATATTAGTTATTCGGAGCGTGCATCCTACATACTCACCTTCACATTTATGCAGTTTAACTCATTCAGGTGGGGTTTAACTGTAATAATTTGCTGAGGAACAACCACTATCATGTGTTTTTACATCTGCTTTTTCCTCTGAAAATAAAGTAGGTAATTAACTAACTGTAAGGATAGAAGTACTGAGTACTGAGAAATAAAAGTCCTGTATTAAAAAATATACTCAAGTAAAAGTACAGACATATTAACAACAAAATGTACTCCAATTATCAAAAGTAAAAGTACTGACTCCTCTTAAATGTTTATATTACAGCATTATATATATTATATACCATTATTACTAATATTATCACTGATGCATTTAAATTTTAACAGCATTTTAATGTTGCAGCAGGTCGAGCTGGCGCTAATTTTAACGATTTTAAACCTTGTTAGGTAGATTATTCTGTAAGAATGCATCATATTTTATAAGTTGTGAGCAGTAAGTACAGCTGTCAGATAAATATAATATAGTAAAAAGTACAATAATTCTCTCTGAAATGTAGTAGAGTAGAAGTATAAAGTAGCATGAAATGGAAATACTCAAATAAGTAAACACCACTTGAATAAATGTACTGAGATACTTTCCATCTCTGACAACTAATTACATTTTAATACATAACACATGATAAGTAGTCATGTAATTACATAAAAAAAAACACTTTAATGGGAAATCATGCACAATAATGTAACACTGCATTTGGTTTTAAATTAATTAAATCTTTATATTCTGTGGTCATTTCAATAGTTATGTTTTGGGACATTTCTCCAGTGGACTATAATGCTTATTACAGGTCATCTTTAATCTGTAGTGGATAAATATTTGGATGGATAAGATGTAGTAACTGTGGTTGTGTTTGTGTGTGCAGGACTTTCCTCAGGCAGTTTGCCCTGATGGGGGAGACTCAGGAGAGGGAGCGGGTGCTGTCACACTTCTCCAAGCGTTACTTAGACTGCAACCCAAAAGTCATTCCATCAGAGGGTGAGTACTGCAGAGGAGCGTTTCTAAGAACCAGCGATGAATAAATAGAGACAAAATATGTCTGTTCCTGAATATTTAGTACAGCCAGACACCATTAAAGTGGCTATAATTAATATTTTATAATAACAATACATCAAATGACAATGTGATAGTAGAATAATAGTGATGAACCTGCAGAGAATCATCAGCTGGATCTGTAGCTCCCCTCGGCTTCACGGAGCTTTATAGTGAGTTTCGGCTCATTGTTTAGTTGTCGACTTCACTCTCAGCTAAAGTCTGTTTTTGCACTATAACTTGCATCTTTCGCTGATATTTATTGCATATATTTTACTTCTTTTTTTGTACCTTTATATCTGGGGACAACAGATGTAAATTGGCTGCTGTGGTGCCGTTACTTTTGTGTGCTGTAGCAAAAAATAAACAATAAAATAAACAAATAACTGTATATAGTTATATATGTATAGCTTCCTAAATAGAATTGTTTTCCTTTTTATTTCTTCCTATGCTTTTATGTACTTTATTGCCTATTTTATTATTTTATTCTATTTTAATTTGAATATCTGTTCATATATTTTCTGTGTGAGTAGCATGGAGGGTACTGCTTTTAATTGTGCAATACTTTATTGTGTAATGACAGTAAAGAAAGAGGTAACCAAAACAAACTGAAAGATTCTTAAAAAAATTTTAAAATTGTAACTAAGTTTAATTAAAAAGAAATAATTGTTTCGCCTCATTTTTGCGAACCCTGTGGCATCTCGGTAAATATTTGGCTATTTACACCCGGCCAAGTTGAATATGCTACTTAATTTAACAATAGTTAGCTAGCCAAAGGCCCTTTCCTGCAGAAAGATTTAGTGGTAGTAGTAGTAGTAGTAGTAGTAGTTCTAGTAGTAGTAGTAGTAGTAGTAGTTCTAATAATAGTAGTAGTAGTAGTAGTATTAGTTCTAATAGTAGTAGTAGTAGTAGTTCTAATAGTAGTAGTAGTAGTAGTAGTAGTAGTAGTAATATAATATAAAGAGTGATAAAATTAGTACAGGGATTAGGTTGTGGTGGATGAATGGGTCAAACTCAGGACAATAACCTAGGAGGCCAGAGGTTTGAGGACTGTGAAAAGCCTATTTTTACATTAGTTGACTTATTAAGTTTAAAGGGACTATTTGTAACTTTCAGAAATGCTTGTTAACAGCGACACCTGTGGCCGTTAAGTCAACGAAAGTCAGCGTCGGGTTCGCGCTTGTGCTCGCTCTACATAGACATGAACAAGCATCGCTCAACACAGTGAGGAGACACACGTCAGCTAAAAGCACAATATCACTCTATATTTCATCTGCTTGGCAGTAATGTTAGCTGACCAGACGAAGGTCTCTCCATGAATCAATGCTGATCCTAGTGTTGGCTTTGAAAAGCGGGTCGGTGCCGTGGCTGAAGCAGGAAGAGAAACGTTATCGCCTCCCGACTGCGCCCACAGGGAGACACCGGCACCCAGTCGGAGACGATAACGTTTCTCTCTGCGGAGCCCCGTCACTTCACAAGACACGGGAAACCTCTGTTGGTCTGGAGGAGCTGCAGCAGTTATTTCTGCACAAACGTCCACTGTACATTCACTAGATATTCTCAGAGCTAAACTAACTCTTCTGCAGTGTGGAGTGAGCGCGCATGCACGTCTAGTAGAGGTGGAGTGAGAGAGCGAGAACGCGCGCTGTGTGAGTGAGTGAAGGCAAGCAGGCAGCGGAGCAGTGACTCCGGCCACACGCGAGCGTGCATGGGATCCCGACCCGGTAGATTTATACCTGTAAAAAGTTACAAACAGTCCCTTTAAGTTTCTTTTATTATTATTATTATTTTCAGTTGCAGTTTGGTTAGGTTTAGGTAAAAAAACAAAACTATTTGGTTAGGTTTAATATGTGTTGACATACATTTAAGTATCTGTAAGCTGACAGAAGCAGATGGAGCTAACTCCCTGTGTTCATCCTGTAGATGCAGTTCACACCCTCACCTGTGCCCTCATGCTGCTGAACACCGATCTACACGGCCAGGTGAGTAATAATAACTGGTATCTGATGGTGTACATCTATGTGTAAAAGAGGATCTACTGCACAGTTAGTGTGCGGGTAGCGTTACTGCAGGCGTTGCAGTCAGGCAAAGGATAAACAAATAAAAGTTTTATGAGCTGGATTCTCCTCGAATGCCCTTTTGATTAACTGTGGAGTTTTGGGACTATAAGCCCGATCACCAGCTGATCTGCAGGTCTGCTGCTGAGCCTCTTTTATAGTCAGAGCCTCCCTCTGCAGATCTCAGTGATAGTGCAGCTCTGCGGATGAGTGATTCATTAAAGTGGCTGTAGAAGGTGACTGGATAGGGGATCTGCTCCTTTAGGGAAACGTTAACAGATAAACTGTAAGTTTGATCTCCGTTGTGTTTGCGACCAACCGGTCGAGGCAGCTGGCCGCCCACCCAGAGCCCGGTTCTGCTCAAGGTTTCTACCCGTTAAAGGAGAGTGTTTTCTTGCCACTGTCGCACTGAGTGCACGCTCACGGGGGATCTGTTGTTGTGTCTATAAATTATAGAGTACAGTCTAGAAACGCTTTATATGAAAAGCATCCTGAGATAACTTCTGTTATGATTTGACGCTATATAAAAATAACTTGAACTGAATTGACTGTTATTGTCATCACTACCATACTCAATGGTTTTATTAATCCAGTAATAATTACTAAAATTACAGAAAATTTAGATTTTTTTAATTTAGTTTAATTTGGTTTTGGTTTTTTGGTTTAAAGTTGTAGTGGGCTCAGTTTTAAAGCTGGAGTGAAGATACTGGCATCACATGAAACTAGAAAACCTAATGAATCCATTGGTACCAACCATGTCATACTAGTTTGTGATGAAGGAGGTTAAATAACGCTCCCAACTTGCGCAAAATTTTGGTTTGTCATTGTTTTGTGTTGTTAATTGATTTCCAATAATAAATATAATCATACATTTGCATAAAGCAGCATATTTGTCCACTCCCATGTTGATAAAAGTGTTAAATACTTGGCAAATCTCCCTTTAAGGTTAATTTTGAACATATAAAAAATGTGTGATTATTAATTAATTCCTCTTTTTTCAGAACATCGGTAAGAGGATGTCGTGCACGCAGTTCATTGGCAACCTGGAAGGACTGAACGACGGCCAAGATTTTCACAAGGATCTGCTTAAAGTAAGCTCAAGACTAAAATAGCACACACACACACACACACACACACACATGCTGTCAAGCACAGACACACATGTGAAATGAGAGCGAGCAGACTGAGCGTGCCAGCGTGGTATTGTCCCTCAGATCTGTGCGACTGAGCCTGGCTGTCTGGCCTGTGCTCACTGCCAGCTGGCATCCACCTCATCTCCAGAGGCCTCCAATCAGAGCCTGCCTGGGCCCGCCGCTTCCTGGTACACTCCAGCTACGCGGCGCGGGCCTGGGAGAATAATAGTTATGTGATCTGGAGGCAAGGAGACGTAGCCTCCCCTCGGGGTATCCGTGCGTGACTTCAGCAGCATTAGATTAGGCTATTATCTTAACCCAGTTGAGTTCGGTTGCAATACATCGTGAACCATCAGACAGGGTTCAAACAGAGGCCTGGGGCCACATGATGTGGCGAAATAACCCAATCAGAGCGGGCCCGCCTGTCCGTTGGTGCGCCTAATGATGATGCCGTTGATTAGTTTTGTCTGCAGAGTGGTCCGTCAACATGCCACAGGGCCCCTGAGTGCAAGTCAACAAGTTGTAATGGGGTATTTATAATGCATGAGAGAGAGAGAGAGGCCTCGTCCGTCTGCTGAAATGACTTCTGAAATGAAAAGCTGTTATTAAGGGCAGATAGTATCCATGCTGCCGCCATGTGACCGCGAGCTAGGCGAGGCAGCGAGAGAAAGAAACGGTCCCACAGACGTGCATTAGCTGTTTTATTAATGCTCGTATAGATCCAGGAACAGCCTTTTTAATCAAGCCTTCCACTTTCCACAAGCTCTTTTATTCTCTTTCTCACCCTCCAGCTACACTCTCTCGTTCTCCCTTGTTCTCCGATTCTCTAAATGTTCGGCCGGCCCTCTCTCGCTCGCTCCTTATCTCGGCTCTGTTAAGCTCCCGTGCGGTTTTAATCTCCATCTCTAGACTGTGTCTCGCTGCCACCTTTATCTGCACTCGTTTTCACCTCCTCCCAGTCCTGACCCGTCGTCTCGGCTCTCTCCAGCTGCACCAGCTACTCAGAAATACAAGTTTGAGCATTATGTATTTTCTCTGGAAATTCGTTTTAATGCAACTAATTTAACGCATTAGCGCAATTTGAGATTTTTAGGTTGTAGCGGCTCAGTTTTAAAGCTTGAGTGAAGATACTGGTATCATATGAAACTAGAAAAACCTAATGAATCCATCGGTACCAACCATGTCATACTAGCTTGTTAATAAGGAGGCTGTTGTTAATTGATTTCCAATAATAAATATATACATACATTTGCATAAATAAAGCATATTTGTCCACCACTATGTTGATAAGACGATTAAATACTTGACAAATCTCCCTTTGAGATAAATTTTGAACAGATAAAAGTGTGCGAATCATTTGCGATTAAAGCATCAGTAGGTGAGAATGGAGCAAATATGATTTAAAAAAATTTATTTCTATAAAACGGTCGCTATATTGTGACAGTAGTACACGAAACAGGTAACCTAAAAAAAATCATGTGCCTCTGTGTCCTCCGGTGCTCCTAACGGCATCTGCAAGATTTCACAGACCGGAGGAAAACAAGCAGTAAGAGCTGATCTGAGGTCTGCTGTCCAGCTGGCGTCTATGAGAGCCGGCTGTCAATCACTCTGAACTCCGACCAAACGGTCAAACTAGGCAGCGCTGATCAAATATGAATCAATATTCTGTTATGTTAATGCCTATTTCTCTCCTCAAATGTTCTCAGAATCATCTTGTAGTGCACGGTTTAGCTGTGAAATGAGAAAGTTTGTGACGCCGCCACCATTGTGAAATCTGGTGAAGGAACGCCAAGTTCTGGTCACATGACCGGAGCACAGCCAATAGGAATGCTCTCTCAATGAAATAACCTGTGATTGGTCTAGGTCTCCCGTCACGGGCTAGATTTTCTTAAGCCTGAAAACAGAGCCATGAGGAGGAGCAGAAGTCTAGTTATCTCTCAGAACACTTGAATTACAATATGCTGAAAGGTTATTATGGGATGTTTGCCCAATGATACCAAAAATATATACTGCCTACTGAAGCTTTAATCGCGATTAACTACGGACAATCATGCAATCAATCTGGATTAAATATTTGAATTGATTTACAGCCCAATTAGGTACGCAAGTTACGTAACAAAAGTACAGTAAAATGAGTTAACGTTGACTTTTGGTTTCACGCGGGACATGAACAACGGTCTCCTTGGTGAAAGTCAAAGTGTTTGTTTGACCCGTCCATCACCCCAACCTCCGGCCTACATGGACTTAAATGTTAAATCATTTTACAATACGTCATCTGACCTCCTTAGCGGCAGGCCTGCACGTCCTGGCTCACGATTACGTAGGTTATGTATGAATTACAGTGCATACATGCTTTTCGTATTAGCACAAACAGTGAATGAGAACAGCCTGCCCTGTTACACTCAATCTAAACCCATCACATAATAGCAAGCTGCAAATATTTAACAGTAACTTTATTTAACAACTAACGTCTACAGAAGAACTAGTTTTTGTTGTGCAACTCGTGAATCTGCTCTTAGTACCCTTTCCTTCCCTCTCTTGTTTATTCCTCTCCTCCGTGTTTCTCTGTTATCTCTCCATCGTTTCCTCTCACAAAATAACTGTCATTCCTCCCCCTCCATCCTTGTATCCCTCATTTCCTCCACTCATTCTCTTTCTTTCCCATTTCCCCTTTGTGTCTGGTTATCTGTGTCTGTCAGCCTAAGAAATCCCTCTCTCTGTCTCACTTTCTCGTTGGCGCTGCACAACAACAACAACAACAACACACATGTACTGTATATCTCACACATCGTCTCAGACTCAGCTCTTGTTTCCTCTGTCACCGTTTTTGCAACTGCGTCACAGCGACCGTTGTGTCTCCATCACATCTTTGTTTCTCCACCATCCTTCTGTCGCTCTTTCCTTCTCTTATCTCTCAGTTTGAAGTGATTGAAGTACAGCAAATAATCATTCCCACATTGTCCTCTCTGTCTGGATTTCACCCTTCTACCTCTTACTTACCAGGAAGTTATTATTCATTTATTCTTTCTACTTTTCCACCTAGATGTTAGTTGTAATGTCAGTCTTCAATAGTAATTGAATATTCATTTGAAAATGTGCATTAATCAACATTCAAACAGCTGTAAATGTACCCGTGTCAGCGGAGAGGCTAGTTTTCATCAGTTTTCCCTTTGCCTGATGTTATTAGGCATCCTAGAATAATACAAATAATACACAATGTCAAATAGTTAAGAACATACTAAATTTTGTTATGCTAAATGCAGTACCTGTGAGGGTTTCTGGACAATATCTGTCATTGTTTTGTGTTGTTAATTGATTTCCAGTAATACATATATACAGACATTTACATAAAGCAGCATATTTGCCCACTCCCATGTTGATAAGAGTATTAAATACTTGACAAATCTCCCTTTAAGGTACATTTTGAACAGATAAAAAATGTGCAATTAAAGGGACTGTTTGTAGCTTTTTAAGCGTATAAATGTACCGGGTCGGGACGCATGCGTGCTCGCGTGTGGCTGGAGTCTCTGCTCCTCTGCCTGCTTGCCTTCACTCAGACACCGCACGCGTTCTCGCTGTCTTGTTCAACCTCTAGACGTGAACGTGCGCTCACTCCTCACTGCAGAAGAGTTAGTTTAGCTCTGAGAATATCTAGTGAATGTACAGTGGATGTTTGTGCAGAAATAACTGCTGCAGCTCCTCCAGACCAACAGAGGTTTCCCGTGTCTTGTGAAGTGATGGGGCTCTGCAGAGAGAAACGTTATTGTCTCTGACCGGCTGCCGGTATCTCCCTGTTCACTCCGGCTGCGGTCGGGAGACGATAACTTTAATAATAACTTTCTAATAATTCTGCTTTTCAAGCTATTTTCAATATTAATAACTACACAGATCAGAATTTTATACATTTAATGTTGCATTTCACTAAGTTTTGACATATATATATACATCTTGGAGACAAACTCTGGATTCATTCAAAGTTGGATAAAAGTCAAAGCCCTTCATGAACGTGTGCTGCATCCATCAGTAAAATGTGATTATTTAAGACTGCGCCATATGTTGAAGCTTTGCTCTGAGGGACAAGGAAACACTGCCGAGGCCTGTAGCTTAAACAGAAATCAGCTGCCTGGTGGACCGGAAAATAATGAGAGGGGCTTTGCATCCCCACGACACCTGCTGCCACCTCCGTCCCTCGGGTACATTACCCTCCGTCTTTCATCATCAATTAGTCCCTTTCTCTCTCTCTCTCTCTGTATTTTCATTCTTGTTTTCTAGCTTTTTTTCTTTGCTTTAATAACTCTGGATTGTCGCTGATTCTTCCTCTTTTTCTCAATTATTCCCTCTCTTTGTCTTTTGATTAAACCTTGTGATATGTTTCCCATTACCGCCACAATAGAGGAGCAGAATGGAGGAATCTCCCGAACGGAGCGTGTGAAGCTTCGGCTTCAAATCCTCTCTTATAGACGCTCCAGCACAACGACGTAATATCTGGAAACTAGGTCTGTCAATCGATTCTAATATTTAATCACGATAAATCCATAGTCCATAGTTAATCACCGTTAATCGCCAATTAATCACACATTTTTTATCTGTTCAAAATGTACCTTAAAGGGAGATTTGTCAAATATTTAATCCTCTTATCAACATGGGAGTGGACAAATATGCTGCTTTATGTATGTATATATTTATTATTGGAAATCAATTACCAACACAAAACAATGACAGATATTGTCCAGAAACCCTCACAGGTACTGCATTTACCATAAAACAATATGCTCCAATCATAACATGGCAAACTGCAGCCCAACAGGCAACAACAGCTGTCAGTGTGTCAGTGTGCTGACTTGACTATGACTTGCCCCAAACTGCATGTGATTATCATAAAGTGGGCATGTCTGTAAAGGGGAGACTCGTGGGTACCCATAGAACCCATTTACATTCACATATCTGGAGGTCAGAGGTCAAGGGACCCCTTTGAAAATGGCCAAATGTAGCGCAAGTTTGGAGCGTTATTTAACCTCCCTCTAGACAAGCTAGTATGACATGGTTGGAACAGATGGATGGATGGAGGTCGTACAGAGTGTACTGTACATACAGCACGGTGCACATGTCTATTCGAGTGCTGATGCTTGTTTGTCTCAATCAGCGTGTTCTCGTTCCAGGGTTCATAATGAGGTAATAAACTATTGTAATGTACTCCAGAGGATATTTCCTCCCGCAGTTACCCCCACCAGACCGTCAGTCAGCCAGCAGAGATGTGACGGGCTGACAGGCACAGAGGCCGGTCAACAACACAGCTAAACATTCATTCTCAGTCACATAACTGTTATTGGAGGCCCACGATAATTCTGGTTTATTACAACCTGGGTCTTATCTTCTAAGTTAACTGGAAGGAAAAAAAGGGAAAGACTGATCAGCATTAGCACAACTTGCGATTTTTAGGTTGTAGCGGACTCAGTTTTAAAGCTAGAGTGAAGATACTGGTATCATATGAAACTAGAAAACCTGATGAATCCATCGGTACCAACCATGTCATACTAGCTTGTGGTGAAGGAGGTTAAATAACGCTCCAAACGTACCCTTAATTTGGGCAAGGAAAAACTGGCATGATCATTTTCAAAGGGGTCCCTTGACCTCTGACCTCCAGATATGTGAATGTAAATGGGTTCTATGGGTACCCACGAGTCTCCCCTTTACAGACATGCCCACTTTATGATAATCACATGCAGTTTGGGGCAAGTCATAGTCAAGTCAGCACACTGACACACTGACAGCTGTTGTTGCCTGTTGGGCTGCAGTTTGTCATGTTATGATCTGAGCATATTGTTTTATGCTAAATGTAGTACCTGTGAGGGTTTCTGGACAATATCTGTCATTGTTTTGTGTTGTTAATTGATTTCCAATAATAAATATATACATACATTTGCATAAAGCAGCATATTTGTCCACTCCCATGTTGATAAGAGTATTAAATACTTGACAAATCTCCCTTTAAGGGACATTTTGAACAAATATACGTAGTTGACTTGATGAGGATGCTACAAGACTTTGCCGTTTATACAGATGATGCTGTCCCTTTACAGTAATACAGTATCTCTGGTTTTATTAGACCAATGCTGCAAATCATTGAGCAGAACTGCTTTATGAAAATATGGATTTTTTAATGAGTTCTGCTTTGATTCATCGGATATTTCATTTGATGGGTTTTGCCGAAAACTGACACTCTTGTCTGGTGATTTTATCCACAAACAGTTTATCAATGGATTTTTATAGGAAACTTCATCATATTTGCCCACTCCCATGTTGATAAGAGTGTTAAATACTTGATAAATCTCCTTTGAAGGTGCCCTAATTAAAAGTTTATAGTGCTTTTGAGATACAGTATCACAAAATATAATACCGTGATACTCAAGTGTATTGGTATTTTCTTACGCCCCTATTATAAATCCATATCAAGGGAAAAAAGCTAAAAAGAATAAGCCAATGTTTCCCTTGTAAGTGTAGTTTTGACACATGCTGTGTAATTTGTCCACTTGTCTAATTCATTTAGATGTTTATTCATTTGCTTGCTCATTTTCTGTCAAAGACTTTGTCAGCTGTTTTTTGCAGCACTGCAGTGTTTGGACCTAATGTGTCCACGAGTGGCTCTCTGTTTGGGCAATTACCACACAACGAAATGATTAAAGACTCGTGGTCCCAGTGCCACAATAAGCTCTTAAGCCTTCATAACCGCTTCATGTTCCTCTATACCGGCCTGCATGGGAAACATAGCCGCTGTGAAACTACCGCAGCTCCCTGCAGAATGTGAAGCTCTGGCTGCCGGCCCAAGCTAGTGCTTTAGAGGGAAACTTTCCTGCTTTATTGTGAGGCTCAGAGATGCATAGGTTTGCACTCCTTCTCACTCTCTCTCTCTCTTTCTCTCTCTTCAGCACCGCTCAGGGCTTAAAGCTTCAAGTGGGAGCTAATGATGCACTGAAGTAGGTTACCAGCCCGCATTAGAGCAGGAGAACAAATTCTGCTGAAATGAAAATGTCGTACGGCTCAATCAAGACGCCCCGAAACGCGCTCTTCATACTGTAATTAGGTGCACTGATGTTATCGATTGTGTAGCGGCATCGACGGCGAGGGAAAAGACAGATGACTTATTTGGTTTTGTAAAGTGAGAAGGAAGGAATCGTTCTTTAATGTAGCTATGAATGTGTCTGAGATCTGCACGGGAGCTTTTAGAGCTCGACGGCCTCGACCAGCCTGAGCAGAAACAAGCAGGTCATTTCTGAGGACGAGGACGAACACAAAGACAGATGCTGCTTTTTACTCATAATCATTGCTGATATTTAATGTGAACAAAGAGGAAATATTTCTGTTAAAACAGCAATACACATGATTTTTTTTACCACATTAAGCTGCATTGGTGTTAGGGGTCACTAACTCACAGTACTTTAGGGCGGAGGTGCTGCACTTAAAGGGGAACTACTGCCATTTTTAAAACATTGATATTATTCTGGAGGCTTTATAACATGATGGCCGCGTCATCACGGTAAACGGTTACTGCCGAACAGTCAGTGGCAATTTGAACGGAGTAAAGAATTTCAACATTTGCAATATACACTCACCGGCCACTTTATTAGGTACACCTTGCTATTACCGGGTGGTCTTCTGCTGCTGTAGCCGTTCTGCTTCACGGTTGGACGTGTTGTGCGTTCAGAGATGGTATTCTGCATACCTTGGTTGTAACGAGTGGTTATTTGAGTTACTGTTGCCTTTCTATCATCTCCAACCACTCTGCCCATTCTCCTCTGACCTCTGACATCAACAAGGCATTTCCGTCCACACAACCCCCGCTCACTGGATATGTTCTCTTGTTGGGACCATTCTCTGTAAACCCTAGAGATGGTTGTGCGTGAAAATCCCAGTAGATCAGCAGTTTAATACTCAGACCAGCCCGTCTGGCACCAACAACCATGCCACGTTCAAAGTCACTTAAATCCCCTTTCTTCCCCATTCTGATGCTCAGTTTGAACTTCAGCAAGTCGTCTTCACCACGTCTAGATGCCTAAATGCATTGAGTTGCTGCCATGTGATTGGCTGATTAGCTATTTGGGTTATAAGCAATTGAACAGGTGTGCCTAATAAAGTGGCCGGTGAGTGTAAATAGACATGCTGTCACTTTCTGAATCTGTTTTATGTTAACAATAAACACTCATAAAACAGGGAAACTGCATCAGACCTTTCTGACGTCTTTCGTCTTCCAGTAGTTATAGTTAATGCACGTGCTGTCCACTGGAACAGAGAAATCCATGACGGGATTTCTTGAACACTTGGCACAAAAATGCATTTTTAACAAAACATTTCAGCTATTTCCTCTCCGAAGCTGAACAACCTCTCCTTTTCCTCACAGAGCTTAGTGCCCTGCTTGTTTAGTCGAGTAACGCTGCTTTATTCATGGAGAATGGAGACCAGTCACATTAAACTCCATGAAAAGATGATGAATTGTCCACTTCTTTTAAAAGCTGTCTCTGCTCCAGATCAACTGAGGCCGTTAACCGTAGTTTTGTAGCCTGGCGTGCAAATGACGTCCCCATGTCACCGCAGAATGTCCTTGTAAAGTCGTGCTATTTATACGCCTTCCCGTGAGATCAGGTTGCTTACAGACAGACAAGCTGGAAAACGTCCCTAATAAATCCAGAAAAATAAGACCAATAAAGTCAAAGGATGCATCTGGATATATCCTTTAAAGTAATCCTTTGAAACACATACCAAACATCTCATGGCTGCAACAAAACGGACACTGACTGAGATACAAATCTCACACATTTTGACTCTAAAAATAAATAAAATGTGGTGCTATTGAAGGGGAAGTAGCAGAGAGAGACGTAGTGGAGGAGAAAGACAGAGTGTGAAGAAGAGACAGCTGCTGAGGTCAGCGGAGACGTGAGGCGGTGGATACTCTCCCCCCTCTCTCCCCGAGCTGTCTGGACTCTCCATGAGGGACGGAGGGAGACATTCAGACAGGATGTGAAATATTGAGTGGGATGGAGAGACTGACAGCAGACGTGAAGAACTGATAGAGGGCACGAGGTAACAAAAACGACGTTGTTTGGTTTGCTTTTGGCAAGCAGGTGTTCTTTGTTGTGCGGTCGGCTGCAGCTTCGTTGGAGTAATTCAGGGTTAAGTGCTTTGCTCGGAGGGACCTTGATGGTTTTCTTGGGCTTCGAGCCACAAGCCCACAAGCTGCTGCTGCTGCTGCTGCCCACAGAGTCTCAGGGAGGATAAGAGGACTACAAAGACAGACAGACAGACAGTGACAGAAACTAACACCGAGGCTTTTACCTCCTCCTGCTATAACAGGCTGTCGTCTTGATGCAGGTTTTTTGCAGTCAAAGGTCATAGCTCCACCAGGGAGGAACAGTTTCCTTCAGTCACAGCACACATTAAACTTTTATTATGGTGCTTTAAATTTAGAAATGGGCCTGAAATACAGAACAAGGAGCAGAGGAGGATGAGAACATCATTTTGGATACAAACAAATACGCAGGTTCAGTTCATTACACAAAAGGTTTTAGGTGCATTAACTATTAAAAACAACAACAACAACAAAAGGAAGAGAAAAAAGTAGAGCGTTAAATTCTGAGGGTCGTAACAATCCCATTTCATCCGGTGTTTTTCCCAGTGGTGGAATGTAACTAAGTACGTATACTCAAGTAAAAGTATATGTTGTTATAAAATGTTATTACATTTTATACTTCTACTCCACTACATTTCAGAGGCAAATATTGTACTTTTACTTTTTACGCCACTACATTTATTAAAAAATTAAATTCTCCTCCCATGTTGATAAGAGTATTAAATACTTGACAAATCTCCCTTTAAAGGGACTATTTGTAACTTTAAGAAATGCTTGTTAACAGCGACACCTGTGGCTGTTAAGTCAACCAAAGTCAACGTCGGGCTCACGCTTGCTCGCTCTACATAGACATGAAGAGGGAGACGATAACTTTTCTCTCTGCGGAGCCCCGTCATTTAAACACAAGACACGGGAAACCTCTGTTGGTCTGGAGGAGCTGCAGCATTTACTTCTGCACAAACGTCCACTGAACATTCACTAGATATTCTCAGAAAACGTAAAATACATAAAATCACGTTTCATTTGTGATTTATATGTAAATGGTGTTAGATTTACGGTGTATGACTATTCTAACAATAAATATATGTTAAGTAAAATATTTCTTGTAATATTACAGTAATAAAGGCTAATTATATAAAGATAATTACTAGTTTGTTTTTTTTACAGTTTATTTATGTTAATTAACGGACAGTATTTTTCCGTTTTTTAACAGACATTTTCTGGCGCCCCTGCTGCCGGAAGATATCCGTTATGTTATACTTTCTTTTTTTACAGTGTATGGTTTATTTACAGTTTACTCAAAAAAACGTATTTGTAGTAGGGATGGGGGAAAAAATATATTCAACTATGTATTGCAATTTTTGTTTTTGTGATTTTGAAATCGATTTTTTAACACCAGAATCGATATATTTGCTTCATTTGAGTCTATGTGGAGGTAGAAGGAAGTTACTGCTTTTATTGTTGTAGTCTGAGTAACGTGACGTCATATCCATTCCGTATCCGTCAACCAAAACAAACAGCTGGCCGGCTGTAGTGAGCAAGAACTGTACATTTTTGGTATCTTTAGCTTGCGGGACAGAAAAAAATGTTGCACACCATATTTGCAAAGTGGCCTGTAGAACAGCACAACACTAAATATTTTTTAATATTGACACTGTTGTTCACTTGATGAAGAAGTTCAAATTCTTAAAATTATAACCTTGAACCTAGAACCTTGTGAAACTGAGCTCTGAATCTTTTGGTTTGTGTCGACTGTAGACCTAAAAATCAGTGCGGTCGATGCTCCGAGGTCTCAGACTGACGCAGTCATTAAATCTCCGGTCACAGTCCCGTAGCTCACATTGTCCCTGTTATTCACTCTCAAGTCAATAATTCCATTTGACCGATTTCTCTCGGGGGAAACACCTCATTCATTTGTCTTGTAAAGCAAAGGTTTCTGTCAGACGCTCAATTTTCTCCGTGGCCTCCTTTTTGTCTTTCCTGCTTCCACTCTTGTTATGGTTTTATGAGGCTCCGTGTCAGGTTTATGGCACCTAAATGGTGTTTCACTTTGCTTATTTGCTGCAAAGGTTGTTTGGTTGCTTTTTAAATTTGGGGTTAAACATTCATAATCACTTAGTGATGCCGTGAAGCTGCGTGTTGTCATGAAGTAGTGTGTGATTATTGTGAGGCTTTTTAGGATGCATTAAATCTCAAACACACTAATCATCAGAAGCATTTGAGCAGACTAAAAGGAAACGTGAATGTGGTTGAACGATTATGTATGCTTGTTTTTAGAGCATTTAAAGGAACAATTTTTGGAACAATTTTACACTTATTTGCTTTCCTTCTAAGAGTGAGATTGATGTAAAGGTCATGTATGTGCATTAAAGGAACAGTGTGTAACGATCAGGGGGACATATTGGCAGAAATGGGATATAATATGAATAGCTATGTTTCCTTTAGTGTATAATGACGTGAAAATAAGAATTGTTGTGTTTTCGTTAGCTTAGAATGAGCCGTTTATATCCGGAGTCGATGGCGTTACCAGCAGCTGTCGCCGCTGCTCTCTCTCTCTTGCTTCATCACTCACTTCCCACGTACATACAAACACAATCTAAGCACTCCAGCGCTCCAGATGACCTACTACTTTTACAACAACTGTCTCTAGAGCCAATCGTGTTTTTTGCATTGGTTGTAATCTACAACCTCACCGCTAGATACCGCCAGATCCTACACACTGCTCCATTAAAGCGGCTATAATCAATATTTTTGACATGGCATTTTAGCATCTTTCAGCTCTGTGTTTTGTTTTTTCCGGCCCGTCACTTTACTATTTTGATTCGGTCTCATCAGCGTTGTTTTCTGCTGCAGCAGGCAGCTGTTTTCAGTGGAAAAAGTCTTCAAATCAAATCGATTATGGACAGATGAGATTAAATAGTTTGTGCTAGTAGAGTCAGAGGACAATGGAGTAGAAGCGCGGCTGGGTCTTTGTGGTGGTAGTCACATAAAGGTGCTCTTTGGATCCTTCAGGTGTATTGGGTTTATTTAATCTTGTCATTGCATTGGGTGGACTATGGTCTCAAAAAAAGTACAAAATGCAAGTCTCCTTCAAAAATAAGCAATCTACTGCTGAATGTTGACAGTGACCCTGATAAAGACCTTTGTTGGTCGCAACACGTAGGTCATTTTAAACAATTATTGCCATATAAAACAAAGGCCTTTTAATTTTGATCAAACACTACAGTGTGCCTTGGATTATTTTTGCATTTTGTACTTTTTTGAGACCATATTCCACCCATGCAATGAGCCCTTCACAAGACTGAATGCAAAGAGTCAGAGCAGAACAGTTCAGAGGTCAAATGTCTGTAACACAACAGGAAGTATCAATCTACTGCCTTATTGATTGTATGTATTTGTTCCACCAACACAGTAACTAACTAGGCCATCGGTGAGCGTCCCTCGCCCTAGTTTTTGCGGTGTGTCCCGGTGTGTTTTCGGTCGATTCGACATGTTGAATCGGTGGTGAGAGAAATCACTCCCATTGGCTGTTCAGCTTAAACGAATCAGTGCACAAGAAGAGAAACGGAAATGAGGAAAGCAAGCCAACGAGGAAAACACCGAAGGCTCTTCTCATTTTTCATCTTCGTCTCATCGGATATTTACACAGTGACATGAACATCTGGAATGAAGCTAAGTGGTGAGTGAGAGTGGTGTGAAAATGGTGCTTTGTTTCATGTACGTATCACAGCAACGGCTCGTATATCGAATACAGACTAAAACGAAAACTACAGACAGCTAACACGCCTTTCTTCCCAACATGTTGAACTATTCCTTTATTGCTGAATACACACTCCTGGTCCTTCACACCTTTTCACGCTGTCCTTTCCCATCGCAGGGCTGACACATATAGACAGACAACCATTCACACTCACATTCACACCTACGGGCAATTTAGAGTCCACAATTAACCTAACCTGCATGTCTTTGGACTGTGGGAGGAAACCGGAGTACCCGGAGAAAACCCACGCTAACACGGGGAGAACATGCAAACTCCACACAGAAGGGTCCCAAGACGGATTCGAACCTGCAACCCTCTAGCTGTGAGGCGCCAGTGCTAACCACTGCACCACCGTGCAGCCCCCACTAAATACTAATTTGTCATTGCGAGTATATTTTTAAAAAAGCGTGCATGTGTGTGTAACCTCTCCTGCATGCGTGTGTGTGTGTGTGTGTGTGTGTGTAAGAGGCAGACTGTGATTTGCTGGCGATGACTGAGAGAAAGGAGGAAAGGGAGGGAGGGAGGGAGGTACGCATTGACGAAGCGAAGGCAGAGGGAGGCAGAGAGAGGGAGAGCACCGTCCCTATCAGCATCGTTTGTCGCTCTGCGATTCAGGCAGCCAGCTCTCCTCTCCTCTCCTCCTCTCCTCTCCACCTCCTCCTCCGCAGAAGCAGCAGCAGGGAGAAGGGAGAAGGGAAGCAAGACGAGCGCCGGATTGGACGTAAAAGATCGCAACAGATAGACGAACCAGGCATCCACACAAAGACGAGGAAGGCATGAAAGATATCAGCAGCAGGAGAGCGGCGTTTTTATCCCCTCAGACACTCACACCCGCCGAACGTACGACGGGAACGAGAGTCTGAGAGAGAATACTGACAGAGAGAAGTGGATCACAGAGGAGGGGGTTAACAATGACAGCGGACCTCCACACATGGACAGAAGGAGAAGTGAGATAATCTGACAATCAGCACTGTGACTGTAAAACTGATGGTGTCCATTTTACGGTGGCAGCAACAGGAACGATCAGCACTACATCTCTGATTCTTCTACATCCTCCTCCTTTTTTTGTGGTATTTTCCTTAATTTACATCGTATTATTTTTGGGCTTGTGACGAAATCAAGCTTTGGATTTCCTTCTCTGAAGTCCGAAGGCGGTCGTCCTTCCCTCCCAACCCTCTGTATCTCCCTCTATTGTGTGTGTGTGTGTGTGTTTTTAGCCTGTGTGTTTGTCACAAAAGAGCCTATTGTGTGTGTGTGTGTTTTTTACCTCTTGATTTCCGCATTTTGCACCCATCTGTTTCATGCTGGCTGTCCGCTCACACCTCTGCCAGTGTTTCATACCATCTGTGAGAGTGTCAGCTGAGTGCAGGTTTAAGGAGTGTGTTGTCGCTGAAAGGTGGCAGCTGGACAGGTGTCACCTTTGGCAGAGGCTCGTATCCTGCAGAGAGAGAGAGAGAGAGAGTGTGTTCACTCACCTCTACAAACACTCACCTGGAGAAATTACACATTTAACTGCCTCGAACTGCAGTTTACTTCCCGTTAAACTCCAACCTGAGTGCTCACACTGGAAGAAAAAGTGCTGGATTTATTGCCACCTGCAAAGTCTTCTTGAGTAGCAGCAAAAGGAGTTCTGCACATGTATAATACATGGCTGCCTTATCAATAATTCAGCATCATGTGGGCACCCCGGTGTCGCCTGGTGGGCGTTGATCAAGACTCTCTCAGGGGCAAGACTGTTGGGGTTTGATGCATGCTGATAGCCGCTGACAGCAGACTGATGATGTGTTTCCTCCCTCTGCGGCCTCCACTGATCACCGCCTGCTTCCTGTAACAGCTGAATTCACTTCCAGCTGTCTGTTGGCACATCACTATCTCCAGAACCTTATTTCACACTTTATTTTATCTCTTCGGATCAACTTATCTTCTGCAGACATTAAAAATAAAGAAGACGGGGCAGATTGTCCCCAACGATTCTCTGGACTCTGGTTTCTGAGCAATGATTGGCGTCAACAGCCTGCACTCGGCAGGGCGTCTGCGTTCGCGCTCTCTTTGCACCGTGCGCTACGGAAGAGACTTTCGCATGATGGACCCGTTTCGCTATCCCAGAACCCCTCGCTCACGTTCACTCAAACCCCTGGTGTTTCCAGACCTGCTGGGGAAGGCTCAGGACGGACAGAATCACCCGCAGGCCAGAAAGAGGAGGAAGGTACCGAAAACTCTTCCTGTTACTTTTACTTTTACATTCAGACACATCATTCATCACCACAGAAGTGCTGCTGATCCACATCTTCAAAAGAAATCACAGAGTTTTCCTACTTAATTCCATTTCACGTGTCATATCTTACCCAACATAACGTTGAATAATAGCTCATAATATCTGATTCTTTGTGTTGTATCATTGTATTTATTATTGATTTACCATTTAAACAGTTCGTATACATCCACATATGGAGTGTGGAGTGTTTGATGAAGGAGATTGGTTGACTGCCAGGTTGTGTAAAGCCACCACTCAAGGCTAATGGCTCTCATTTGCTGCCACTCGGTGACGTTGATGAAGCAAGTAGGTGAAGGTGACGGACATCCATCCTTGTCTCAGTGAGGCTCCAAGACTGAATGAGTCTCACATCAATCTACCTTTTTTTTTTTCTTTAAACTTACCTCCCTCTTTAGTCGTCTATCTTTAAATCCTCAGAGACCTGCTGCTTGTTGGTACTGCGTGCTCCCTGAGGATTTACAGTAAGGGGTGTTTTCTGAAAATACTCTTCAGGAATAAACTCAACTGTAACACAGTTTCACTGTGACACTAAATCTGTCCCATATTCAGGTGAAATATAGAAATACATGCACACTTATACATAAATCACAAGAAAAAACTCATGAAAGAAGATGGTGTCGTGCACCACCATTAAAAACATAATTATTACTGAATCAATCGACAGGAAAAAAGCTGCTTATCTTCGTCTTATGTGCAACAAGTTCTCAGTCTCATCTCGTCAAATACAGACGCTTGATCAGTGGCACTACGCTTCACACTGTGACGCAGTAGGTACAGTAGCGGCAGTTTAGGACGTGTCAGGGGCGGCGTGTCAGTCTCTGCCTGTTACATGCATACAGTCACTTTTAGAAATAAACTTCCAACGTAGGTTTACTTACTTTTTAGGTTTATTTAGGCAACAAAAGTATTTGGTTAGGTTACTTAATGGGTGTTCTTTTCCATTTCTTTAATGGAAATGGCCACTCAGGGAGCAGCAGAAAAACATATTTAGCAACCTTAAAGGCAGGGTTGACGATGTTCTCCAGTCTCCACTATTTGTTCTATTGGTTGAAATGGTCTTTACACCCCGACAGTGATCCATTACTGATGAGCTCTGAAAAAGGACGGGAAAAGAGCCGTCATCTGTAGCTGCTGTAATCCTGTAAAAACGTCTACCAATCACTGCCTCGCGGTCTGCTTGGAAAGAACCAATCAGATGCCTCCCTGCCTCCCTGCTCGTTCTCTACCTTTGGCGTGCACCAGCCTGAACTCAAAGCGCGTCGCCGCCGCCAGTTCCTGGAGAATGGAAGAGAAAACTCAGCCCTGCAGTAGCACTGCCGCGGTTACTTGTCATGAGGTAGCGTTGTTGAGTTGAGGTCCTCTCTCCGCTCTGTGTCTGTGAAGTAGTTACGATGCGGCGGTGCTCGTGCATGTGTGTGTGTGTGTGGGGGGGGGGCGTTGCCTTGGAAGGAGCCCCGAGGGGAAGGGGGGTTTAGACGAAGCTCCTGAGGCGATGCTATTTTCACATTATGCTAACTTTCCAACATCGTCCGACCTATCTTTAAATAAAGGCCCACCTAAAAAAATCAATATCAGTTTAAGTGTTCGTTATATTGTGAATATTTTCACCGCTTTACCTCGCCATCAGACAGCCCTTTCCAACGGGGAACTGAAGCTTTCTATATCGCTGTCTTCAAAGCCACCAGACTACATTCACAAAAACAGTATTTTTACCTCACAGAACACGGGAGTTGCTGGTCTACCGCTGCTTCGATTGGTTCCTCGTTTGTTTGTGTTATTGTGTGACTTTCAGATACGTATATACTCTATGTAGCAACGTCATCATGCAGAAACCTACGTCAGGTCACATGTAAAGGTTTGAGAAAGGCTTGGGAAAAGTACATTTTGACGCTAACACTTCTTCAACCAAAATTGGTCGGGAGTGAAGACAGGTTGTTATGTGATAATAAACTGAATATCTTTTAGGTTTGGGACTGCTAGTCAGACAACAAGCTTTTATACAAATTTTATAATGTCATCTTTTGCATGAGGTTATGTTTTCACCTGCGTTGGTTTGTTGGTTTGTTTGTCTGTTAGCAGGATGGAATTTTTTTGGAGGGGTGTGGTGTGGCACAATGAAAAATCCATTAGATTTTGGTGGCGATCTGGACCATGATCCGGATTCAGGAATATTTATAAGGATTCCGATCAGCCTGAGCATTAAGACCACAGGGTATAACACATACGCAGTGTGACTGATGACGCGTTGATGACGCGTGACCCCGCCTCCTTCTGAGAGAAGAGAGATACCTCTGTGGATGTGTGTGCTGGAGCTGCTGGCCGTGCGCAATGAGAAAGAAAAAAGGCAGTAGATGACGGGATGAGAGACAACGTAGTGTAACGTTATACAGACATAACAAGGCTGCTGAATGAGAGAGGAATCCGCCGATACGTCACACGGAAACACACCGTGTTAATAACAAGCCGACCACCTCACGGTACCACCAGCTGTGAGCTGTGATCTGTTTTTAAAGTCACGCGTTGGCGGAGGTCTGCGCTCTCCAAGTGCCATTCTAGTTTGTTTATAGCCTAACGTAAGCGGTGATTGTGATCACACTTCAAAGATCATGTTCATTTGTGAAGATTATCTTGCTGAACAAAATGTGCAAGTATCATAAATGTTTGTTTGCCACAGAGCTTATTTTCTGCAATAATCCCAAACCCAATGGAACAATCTCATTGTCTTTTTATCGAGGGAACCAGGGCGATGCTAACTTCCTGGTCGGCCTCTAAAAACACGTCCTCCCTGCTGCACTCTGCTGCCACATCTTTTGCAAATGAAGCCGTTTTCTTGACTTACACATAATGAACTTCTGTCGACAGAACATTATGTTGCTGTTGTGGCACATCAGTAAACTTTTTACAGCTTACAAATTCACCATTAATATTTGATGTCCATCAGATTTGTGCTACAGAAGCAGTTTGACTCTGAGAAGCTCAGCTGTATTTCCTCTCTGGGATTATTAAAATGTATGAGAGCACATTTAGTTTTGGGACATAGTTTGAATGCTAAGATTTTGTACAGTATGGAAACTAAATCTGTAACGGTCCAGAGCTGGATGGTCGTTAATATTCATAGAAGTGTTTCTGATTAGCCCCTCGTCTCAACGAAAAAACTCTGGAAATGAACCTGATTAGGCACGTCGAATCAAACCCCATTATAAATCCAATTTCATTTGACTAAAAGTCACGATCACATCCATAATAGGTTGGAAGTCTAAAACAGCAGAATCCCAGTGAGGACCATTAGCGGCAGCTCTTTAATAAAAGGATCGATTTTAGCTGAGGTTTCTTCTTCTCCCCACGTGGCAATTATGGTAGAGAACATACAGCGCTGGTCTACAAGGAATCCAGAGGTGAACAAGGTGGTGATGAAGTGCCTTTAAGTGTCCTCTCCATCACATCTGCTGTCACTGCTGTCTGCCAGCTGCATCCAGCGGCCTCCGTCTGAGTCTTAAAGGCTTCAGTCTGATGGCTTCATGCTGTCTGGGCTGTAAAGTGTCCACACGTCTTGATTGTCGCTACAGATTTTTTTGAGGAAGTTGAAGCCGAATGTGCTGCGTTTGGTTTTCAGAGCAGAGATGCTGAGCGCTGACCGGCTCCCTCATTAAACTCTCTTCTATTATTATCCCTGCTGCTACTTTTTTTTGTGTTGATTATGATGATAATGAAAGTAAAATGTTTTTCTCTCGAGAATGGAAACAATGACCCCAAAAAAAAAAGAAAAGATAGAAAAACTGGTGCAAAGAAATGAGAGGGAGTCTAATCACAAACAAGTTAGAATGGATTCGAATAAACATCGAGATAACCCAAATAGAGTTTGTAGAAATTAAGCATAAATGCAGATTAGTGCCGTCAAAGTTAACGCGATAATAACGCGTTGACGCAAATTTGTTTTAACGCCACTAATTCCTTTAACGCAACTTGCGATGTTTAGGTTGTAGCGGGCTCAGGTTTAAAGCTAAAGTGAAGATACTAGCATCATATGAAACTAAAAAACCTAATGAATCCATTGGTACCAATCATGTCATACTAGCTTGTCGTGAAGGAGGTTAAATAACGCTCCAAACTTACGCTAAATTTTGGCGAGGAAAAACTGTCATGTCCATTTTCAAAGGGGTCCCTTGACCTCTGACCTCCAGATGTGTGAATGAAAATGGGTTCTATGGGTACCCACGAGTCTCCCCTTTACAGACATGCCCACTTTATGATAATCACATGCAGTTTTGTGGCAAGTCATAGTCAAGTCAGCACACTGACACACTGACAGCTGTTGTTGCCTGTTGGGCTGCAGTTTGACATGTTATGATTGGAGCATATTGTTTTATGTTAAATGCAGTACCTGTGAGGGTTTCTGGACAATATCTGTCATTGTTAAGTGTTGGTAAATGATTTATAATCATTAATATAGATATATGTTGGTTTGTCATTGTTTTGTGTTGTTAATTGATTTCCAATAATAAATATAATCATACATTTGCATAAAGCAGCATATTTGTCCACTCCCATGTTGATAAGAGTATTAAATACTTGACAAATCTCCCTTTAAGGTTCATTTTGAACAGTAAAAAAAATGTGTGATTAATTTGTGACCTCTTATAGTGATCACGTCGGTCCAGGTCAAATTGATCACTATAAAAGGATGATTATTATAACCAATTTCTCTCATGCAGATTACCATCTAATTTACATTTATATATTCATTACATGAATATAAAGTAAGGAATTGTATTGACTTTCATATGATACCAGTATCTTCACTCTAACTCTAACCTCAAAAATTATAAGTTGCATTAATGCGTTAAAGAAATTAGTGGCGTTAAAAAAAATTTGCGCTATTACCGCGTTAACTCTGACAGCCTACAAATAATTTCATAAATATTATAAAACGTTATACATTAAACAACCCAGCAGTATATAAGGTAGCTAAAACTAGCTCAACGTTAACCGGCTACATATTAAAAGGAGCCATTCTGCATTATGAGTACTTCCACTTTTCGTACTTGAGTTCATTTTGGTGTTAATACTTATATACAAATACTTTAGCCTAATTTTGAATGTAGGACTTAAACTTGCTATTGAGTCTTTCACATGTAATATTGCTGCTTTTACAGTACGTGCAACTAATGGTTGTTCATTAATTAATCGGTCTATTAATGGAATTAACCATTAAAGTCTATAAAATGTACTTACAGTGACAACTAAAGAGACATCTTCAAATTGTTTTGTCTGACCAACAGTCCAAAAAACAATTTTTGATAAAACTGAGAAAAGTGATAAAGATATTCTTCTTCTTGATTACTCAATTAATCAACTAATTGATCATCACGACAGCATTTAGACGAGTGTGTAAAGCCAACTCAGCTGTCTGTTTTCACTGACCTCTTCGTCATGTTTTAGTTTTTTCGTGTCAATGTTCCTGAGCTGTAACTTAATTTTCTTCATGCCGCTCGATGCGTTTGCGTCAAAGTCTAAATTATTTATCGGGGGCCGATTGATTCGCTCGTCTATCCATCGACAGGCCGGGTGCTCGGCGGATAATGGGATTCGTAACTGATGTTGTGGTGGTCGACTGATTGGATGATTGATGGATTGTTTGGTAAAAGGAAAATGAGTTAAGCTCAGGCAAAGGGCAGTTTGAGCTGCATGAGAAGGGATGACATTTCTCTTGAGTACAGTTTACTGAATGAAGCCGGCTGTGCTGCTTTCACAGAAAAAAACACGATACACCACCCCTCCTGTAATATTTGATCAAATCGCCAACAGCTGCTGCTACTACTTGTCATATTTGTCTGAAAATGTGATTTTCTCGTTTCCCTCTGCAGGCGCTCTACAACTCAATCAAGAATCAGAAGCTGCAATGGACGCTGTAAGTCATTTAATCACCTTTAAACTACATTTATTTCATTTTCTCCTCCTCTGTGACTCCGTTTCTGTGCCGTGCCTCGTCGACGATGAACTGAAACACACACACATTGTCCTGAAGGGCAGGAAACAATAAGGGATATTGATTAACTTGTTAGCATCCTCATTAGTGACGTGAGTGTTGTCTGGCATGTGAAGGAACATTAGTGTGTCAAGGGTTGCTATTCTGGATCACAGTTCCAGAGAGCCTCAGAGATGCCAATTAAGTCACTAGCTTTCCAAGCTTTGTTGCCATAGTTACGGCACCATGGATACGACTCCATAGCTACCGCATTGCTCTTTCCTCTCTGTGTTCTCTCAGCAGCAAACACACACACACACAGTAACAGATGGATGTACTGTATGTACAAATGTGGAGATATATTTGTGTGTGTACTCCTCTGTACATGTGGATGAAGAGGCATTGACTAAGAGAGAGAGAGATACTCAATTTAAATGGCTCTTTACCTGCATCCTGTACAAAGGTGTGACCACAGCCTCCCACTACCTCTCCAAAAATAGCTTGCAGCAGCGCTCCACTAAAAGTGGTCAGAGGAGCAGATCGAGGAGGAGATCCACAGAGAGGCAGGCAATCCAGTTCAAACATCTCCGCTGACATATAGACAGCTATTTAAACACTACCATCGCATAAGAGGCCACGAGGGGATAGAAAAAGATGTCATTTTAGACGTAAACACCACTGAGCAAAGAGAGAATCCACCTCCAAACAGAAATTAATTACAGATTAAGAGATTCGGCCCACCGCGGTCTGCTTTTTTCCAGTTTTGGCAGCAGATTTGTCAATTTTTTTTATATTTCAGCTGGCCGACATCATTGACTTTGGGTAAATTCTGTCTCTGCTTTTAGGAAGCGGAGCACTTTTGCCACCACGTTCACACCCTGCTTGCTTAGTTGATGCATATTTCATCACACAGAGGACATTTTTTCACTTGCTAACTCACTTGACGGAGATCACAACACAAGAACTGACACCCTGTGACAGCTACCCTTCAGTTCTGTATCGATTCTGAGGCTGCGAGTGCTGCTTCTGTTTGTCCTTGTGCACGTCTTGCAGGGAAATGTTTGCAGTCGGGTTGTGCGTTTGCAATTTGCATATTGTAATCACAGCTCAATGAAGTGTGTGTAATATTCTTTTATATTCAGAAACAGAATCAGAAACAGGTTTATTACCAAGTAGGTTTTCACATATGTTTCATGGTATTCTGGTGCAAAACGAAAAACTTTGTGCTGCAAAAGTCAAGAATCATAAATATAAGATATAAAATAGATTATATTAGAATATTACATTAGAGTACATTTCAAGGATTGTATTGCCATCATACAACACAGGATTGCACGGTTAAATGTTAAACGTTTCGGCACACCACGGGATGTGTTGAATGTCGACGTTTCTGAACCAAAAAATACGTTTCATTAATATGTTTCATATCAGCCTCGTGTCACGCTTGCAGAAACACACAATGCCATGTCGTTAACGTTATGAAACGATTGGAAGTTAGAAAAAACATCATGGTTTGTGTTAGAATAATAACATAACAACATAACAACAACATAACATAACAACGTAACATAAAAACGTAATATAACAATGTAACATAACAATGTAACATAACGTAACATCACAACATAATGTAACATAACAACGTAACATAACAACGTAATATCAAAATGTAACATAACGTAACATAACAACATAATGTAACATAACAACGTAATATAACAATGTAACATAACAACGTAACATAACATAACCTAATATACATAACGTAACATAACAATGTAGCATAACAACGGAATATAACAACGGAATATAATAATGCAGCATAACAACGTAACATAACAACGTAATATAACAACGTAACATAACAACGTAACATAACAAAGTAACATAACAACGTAACATAACAACGTAATATAACAACGTAACATAACGTAACATAACAACGTAATATAACAACGTAACATAACAACGTAACATAACAAAGTAACATAACAACGTAATGTAACAACGTAACATAACGTAATATAACAATGTAACATAACAGCGTAACATAACAACATAATGTAATGTAACAACATAACATAACAACGTAATGTAACAACGTAACGTAACAATGTAACTAGTGTTACACAGCAGACACGCAGCTGGTCTGAACATCCGACACGTGAATTACAGGTCTGTGAGGATTGACTCGCTTTGGGAGCAAGTGGCCATTCAATGAACTGCAGTTTACTAAGTAGTAGTAGCACTAAAGGAAGGAATAACATTATATACAAACATATCAGTGTTAATATTAAATTATAGTGCAAACAG